>NW_008650056.1:43053-62627 GCF_000695815.1 Acanthisitta chloris | reverse complement strand
ACAGACCAGTTTTGCTAGTAAGAGGCCAAATGTGTACAATCTGTAAGAAGGAGGATGTTGCTAAATTCTCCACATGTCATTGCTGTCCCTAGGCTATAAATATGACCTAGCATGTGAGTTTGGTGTTGTGAACAATTAGCATCTTCATCCAAGCTTTGCTCATAACACAAACTAAGCATTACAGTCATCTCACTATGTCCTACAGGAGAGTATTTCATTGAAAGTGAGACTTGGATAGGATTTTTTTACTAATTCCATATTTGGGAGAAAGGCAGTTGGGAAATCCCTGGGAATAAGACATAGCCTTTCAGCGCCTACTACTTCCTGTCCCTCTGCTCCTGCTTCCCTCCCCCTCTTCCAAGTAAAAACTCATTATTCCTTCTTTTCCTGCAGAAAAGCCACTGATTAAATGGCCTACAGAACATCTGGACTACATTAGGATATTATTTGATTAAGGCATTCATCACTTCTTCTCTCAGCAAGTGGAGAATTAAGATAATGGTGGAGGAAAATGGTATGAACTGAACTGGCTATTCCAGCTCAAACTGCTCTGCTGAAAAGTCCTACAGATTGCCCAGGCTCTCAGTTATGGATTCTTTTTTGCACTTAATTACAGAAAAATGAAATAAATAGTAGTTAATTCATTTAATGTTGGCAAGATCATTAAAGCTAGTCAAGCTGTTATATTAAGGGTTTCTGTATTTCTCAGACAATTTGCTATCTGACAGGAAATGCTTGCTTGGAGGTATTTTAAACAGTCATAAAAAGACTCCACACTAAACTGCAAGCAGCACCTCACATTCCTGTACAAACACAAGTTTGACACTTTACAGGTCAAATAGTTTTGGAGGAGAGAGAGGAAGAGACAAAAAAGGCTTAACTAGACCTTCTCAAAAGAAAATTGTTTACTAGCACATTATACAACCAGGGACTCAGTTTTCAGTATTTGAAGTGACTGCATGAGACTTCAGATATGGAGTCTGTGTATATAGAAATCAAAGCACAAGCTAGAAGGAAAGATTATGTAATTTTGGCTTTCAGATACTACACCCTGAAATATCCTTACTCATTTCTCAGAATGAGCTATCCTGGTGCATGCACTGAGGTATCAACTGAGTGCCACAGCATGTATCAAATGCCATAGAAACCAAGAATGCTGTAGCTGCTAAAGTGACTGCTCACACTACTACACTTAATTTCCTTCAGTGCTAAACAATTAAAAGATGAAACTGAACAGACAATCATCTTTATCAGCTGACAAACTTGAGCAGCTTTATCAGCTGAAGTTTGCTTTACAGTGTCAAGAAGGATAACACGCTTGACTTGTGGGCGACATACCCCTCCAGAGCAACTAAAGAATTCAGCCAGAAGACTTTGCAAGTGCTGCCTAAGGAACAGAGACACTGAACGTGTTGGGTGGTTTTGCTAGTTATCACATGCATAGGACATACAAAAGAAACTTCTCTCCTTAAGAGTCAAGATTCTCTTGTATTACACCTAAGTAGAAGGTTGTAAATTTCAGAATGCTCTGCCTACTGCTCACAATTAACAGACCTGCTACAGAGCAAAGAATTCCACAAACATCATTGGTAAAAATGGCATTTTAAATACTCCTCCCAATACTGAATGATAAAGGCTCAACGAAGACAGATGTCACAGGTCAGAAACCTCAGCTTACCCTCTTTTCTCTGTTTCTGTAAATTCTGAAGCAAACCCAAAAAATGTCGTTTTCCACAAAGGTCTTCACTTTTTTTTGGCTCGTTAAGTCAAATTCCTTCCCCAGCTAGTTACAGGATTGTGATGTCATAGGCTGAGGGAGGGCTGGTTAAAAAAAAAAAGAAAAAAGAGGCAGCCCACACCCTCAGCCCATTCACACAAAGAGTCTCTTTTAGAAGGAAAATACCAGTTCACACTACTCAGAAAGAACACGACTTCACTTAACCTGTAAGGGAGCCACCTCCTTAGAGATACCTTCAAAAGCACTGAACTGGCAACAGACATAAAGATCTGTTTTCAGCTAGCATAAACAGGTTGTACGTTTTTTGGTGGGTTTTGTTTGGTTTGGGTATTTTTTTTGTTTGTTTGTTGGGATTTTGTTTGTTCTGTTTTGTTTGGGGGGGTTGTTGTTGGTGGTGTTTTTGGGGGGTTTGGGGTTTTTTTTGTTTTTATTTTTTGGTTTGGTTTGGTTTGCTTTTGGGGAGGAGGTGAGGACCACAACCCAACACAGCATGTGGCTGGCTCAGTACTATAGTACTACAGTACTGGCTCAGAGCAATTACCTGAAGGGCTGCTGTGAAAGACACAAGCTCCAAGCAGCAATTAGCAGTAATTTTTACCTATCAGGAAACAAAAAAAGGATCGACTATATTCTTTTCACAGGAGAGGATGAAATGTTAGCTGAAGTACTTAGAGCATCTTTGGTAACTTTTTGTTTCAGAACACTCACGTCAGGGCAGTGGTGTCCAGCCTGTATGAAAAGTATCAGCCACACGGAAAACAACTGAATACAAGAAATGCAAAAACCAAATCAAACAAAAAAAACTCCAACCCAAATTTAGAAGGAGGGTGACAGGGAAAAAACCCACAATGTTTTCTACAACACTTGTTCATTACTGCTGCCTGTGGGCTAATGACATTTGAGTACCTCTGGATTAGGTTTCCTGGAGGCTTGATAGTTAAAGCTAAAAACATGAGCTATGCTGTCCAGACATCTCCTGCAAAGGCCCTCTGGACCTTGGGTTTAATTGGCTTGAATTTAGTGTCACACATGCTGCTACAGATGACATAACTTCAGTGTTGGAGTAGCAAATTTTACTCACCTGAAGAAATATGAAGGGCATTGATTTGCTCTTTTACTACTTTTAGGAGATCAGTAAAGCCACTCTTTGCCAACAACAATGAAAATGAACAGCTCTGACACTTGTGACAGGAGAAGCCTTGAAGGCAGTGGTAGCTCACTTCACCACCTGCCTGAGCCACGTTAAAGGAGGCCAGTCAAGCCTCTAGTTTTAAAATGGGTAGGTAAGAAACTCTTTGTCACCTGTTGAATGAATCTATGAAAACAGAATGTAAATAAGGTTCTCACTGGAAAAAAAAAAAGGCACTCAACATCCCTGTCCTAAAATAAAACTGAAAGTGGCTTTAGTGAGCCTAAAGTGCCAGGAAATACTGTGTGCTTTCATATACCACCTCCCATACTGTCTGCACAAAGGCTTACTACTATAATACAGTTATAGCTTTTACAATATTAGCTACTTTTATTCCCTTGGATCATCCAAAAATTCTACACTTTGATGAGGGATAAGTGTCCCACAGAGAAATAAAATACTGTATTAAAGTGTATGCATTTAAAATGCAATCTCTATAGCTGCTTACTGACTAAACACGAAGTAACCCTGCTTCACTCGTGGCCATTGAAGGAGTGGAAAGTCACAAGATACTTATCTTCCATACTCTCCCTGCCATCAACTGTCTAAAGCTCCACAAGCCTGGGAGATCACCGGAGGACAGAGCTGTAACTGGAGTACTACCCAGGTGTGCAGGACAAATTGTTCAAGACACTTGTTTGCTATTGACTCATGGAAGTAGTCCACTTGATGTGCAAATGCTCAGTTTTCACTGAACCCTAAAAGAGCTGCACTAGAAAATATCTTTTTTAAAAAAAACCACCTATTTCTCATGCCAATTAGTTTTGGAAAATAGGAATGACATGTCCTTAACATATTGGCATGTTGCACGAATGAACTGGGCTATTGGTAAAGACACATGTACAGTATAATAGTGTAGCTTAGTAGCAAAGGCAGCAGATGTACCCTGTAAAACCCTCTTCTGCTAGAGCTGGCCTCAGATAAACAATCTTTTTTCCCCCTCAGGAAATCAGACTCACTATTGCCACCAGCTTTAAATAAGTTGGGGGTTTTCTTGGTTAGTTGGTTGTATTTTCTTAAACCCTTAGCCCCTTCTAGTAGAACCTCAAGTTTATTAAAAACAAAACCAAAAACAAACAAACAAAAAGAACTGTAGTGCCCTTGATTGAAGCAAAAAGCTTGTACAGAAACCTGAAATGGCCAAATAATCAGGAAACAAAAAAGTGCCAGTAATCTAAATCAATGTGATCCAAGAATACTTTAAAATGATTCCGGTTAACTTCCAGAAGAGCAAAGATTCTTGACATGTCTGAATTTTAAACCAACTCTTCCGTACAACTGTATGCAGTAACCCCCGGGGTCCCCTGCATCATGCCATATTGAAATGCAGTAAGTGCACAGAGATTGAAATGCAGTGGAGTCTGTATTACCACAGATCCAACAAACAATCAGCAAGTGTATCTTCTGGAGATATCAAGGGCTAGACTATAAAAGACAAGAGTGCTGGCCTCAGTATAAGAGAAGCAAAAAGACCATTTCAAAGTGATTTACCTGTTTCAGGCCCTAATCTTTCAAATTTGCAGCATAAATATACATTAAATTTAAGGATGTTGGGTTTTGTGGCTAAATCTGTATATATGAAAAGCTAGTGTGAGGCAAGCAGCTCCTATTTTTTTTCTGCAGATCTGAGGATGCTCAGGTCTGCGACCAAACTTGTCTCAGAATGACAGGTCATACGAAATTTTAGTGCTGCATGACCACAAGACTGCTCTGTCCATGCCAAGAGGCTCCTGTAGCAGCAGTTGCAACATGTAAACAAGAGTTCAACCAATCAAAGAAAAAGCTGTAGGTGACACCATGTTCTCTGAAAGGGCCTCACAGCTTTGGGAGACTTCTTTAATCCAAAACAACTCTTCTCTTCCAGATACGTGATGAGGCACTGAATGTGGGACACTTCAAGTGTTTCTGGGAGAAGCCATCTCAGGTTTTTGCTGCTGGTTGCAACTCGTGGTTATGGTTAAACACAAATTCTTTTAAAATGTGTCAGAAACAGGGTTTGCAAGTGCTGTACCTCCTGAGTAAGTAACAGAACCATAACGGTCATGACCCCTTTCAGCTACCTCAGGACACAGATGCTTCCCTAGCAGCCCAAAGACCTTCCTACACTGGACATAACTGCACCACTTGAAGCACTGGGTCATTGCTACAATTGGTTGTAAAGGACTAACTCTGTTTTTCAAACATGTGGTTGGAAGTAAAGAAAAAAAAAAGGAAAAAAAGAGGTGCTTCTCCTTATGAAAGTATACACAAGCTTAACATAAACCAAATAAATCCTCTTGTGCATCACTTTCCTATTCAGGGAGTAAATACCCTGCCAGACTTTCTGAGTCTGTTAGGCTAGCACCCTTGTATGACTACTAAATTCAACACGAGCAATAGCAGAAGGAAAAAAAGATCAAAACTATTCCCTTACCTCCTTCTGTATCAACAGTCTTTTTATGACACAGACCTCATAGGAGAAAGTGTTATCCCTCCCCTCTGTATCACAGCAAAGTTGCCTGCATATCAAGGAAGGTCTTAGGGGACCAGAGCCACCATTTTAGCTCATTATCTTCAAATTATTTTATCTCCACAGAGATCTCTTTCTGGGACTGTAAAATGAAAAGTGCTCCACAAGGCTGACTGCTTGAAGCAAAACTGGTGCATAATCATGCCACTGCTAGAGTTAACTAAACATTTTATGGATCTCCTTCTCATTTGTAACACCTCCTCTACAAATCTGCTCATACCAAACCAGGAGTGAATTCAATACGGGTGGCGAACATCGGAGGACATCGTGTACAAGGAACCAGAGTAAAACAGCAGATACAGGAGATACGGTAAGGCTTTTAATGCCAGCCTGTCACTGGTTGGTTCAGTGTTTTTTGGCTTTTAAGTGAATTGCTCCATTCTTCAGCCTTTTCTCCAGGTAAAACATTTCTGACTTCTCTGCATGGTCCTACCAGCATGAGGAGATGCAGGGAGTACAGGCCAGCAGACGGGAGATGGTTTTCTGAGGAGGGGCTCACCTACCCATGATGTCAGTCAGGTCATGCCTGCTCACAAGCCAGTTTTCAATTTTTGGCACAGACAGCTCACAGCAGCCAGGGAAGCCAGTATAACAGAATTCCTTCTTGCAACAAATACTTTTTAAGAAATAAATAGTTTTCTTGGATATTTCCTCATGTTTAAGAGGCCTTGTGATAACCAGCAATTGCAAAGAATTTAATCTCGTGAACAATCTTAATTGTTCTTCCTTCTTCCTTCACAGAAATCACATGCTCTAAACCCAAAGGCCACTTCTATTTATTTTATGAGAACAAATTGGCTCTGTCAGTTTAATTTCCCCTGGTGCTGTAACTAGACCTGCTGTTCTTCTTATAAAGCCAACTGGTATGAGACAGAAATAAAACCAATTTCAGAGATGGGCTGCATGGACATCTTGCTCATACCTCAAACTTCTCCTTTCCAGAGCATAGCCCTCACCTGACACTGGTGTTTCAGACAAAGTTTTGTCTGCTGCTGTAGCAGCAGGAAAATAAATGTTCAGCATGAATTACCCAAGGACAGCCACAGAAATAAATTCCAATAGGAAACTGTCACATTAAACCTTGATGGGGGAACAGAAGGCTCCTACATTTCACTAGCATTTTGCATTTTCTGGTTGATCTGCAGTGGGGATGTACAATGCCATTGCTTGCTGCTGACCACTTTCACAAGGGAAGGGTCCAGTGCCAGGCTCTGTCAGCATCTGCTGTTGGGACTGTGTCTTCTTACGAAAGAAAAAGATTACAGCTTCTTTGGAAAGAAAATGCCTCCAGTACGTACTTATACTTACATGAATATCTACTCATGCTGGCAGCTGGGTTGGGTAACACAAGTAGGAAACCTTTAACCCTGGTGAAAACCAAGAGTTTGTTTTCAGCCCAACTCAATACCTGGAGGCCCTCTCTAGATGCTATTTGGATAGAAATTAACTTCCAGTGCTAAAACCGGTCTTCACTCTTATTCTCATGCTGAGCAAGTAAAACTTCTTAAAAGATGTGTTCACACTTGATTGCTCTGAAAACTGGGCTTTGGGGGCATATTCCATTCAGGAAGAAAGTGGTATGTGGCATGTTTACTACTCCCAGCACAGCAAACATAAAATACCTTGTCAAAATTACCAGGGCTGGAGCCATAAAAGCCAATCAGCTGACAATGCAACATGTCATGAAAAGATGATGGCTCGAAATACAAGTGAGAATGGTCTTACAGCATCCCACTTACCTGTTTTCCTCATATACTGACAGTTAATATTTAGCCATTCATCTCCTTATCTCCTCTCATAACCAAACAAGGAATTGGAAATGACAAATGACTTATGTTTGTTGCAAGCCAGATATATGGGAAAGGACTTCCTTTCCTCTCTCATCTTTTCTCCACTTTTTAAGTACCTCTCAAAAGCACTGGCTTAGCTACACACTTTGTTCTGGGTAGTGAGGAAGGTGAAAACTGCATGCCACAACCTGTGACAGAAGATGTGACCACTGCCATCCACTGTGATTCCTGTGACCACCTACTACAGCCACTTAACAGTAAACTTTTCACTTCCATTCCTCTGAAGTTTAAAAGTCTAAAGCTCATTTCAGCATCCCTCACTGAAAAGGTATACAAGCAGATGAGCAACTCCTTAGTTTTAAAGGTGAGGTAACCTGAGCCAGCCTGACCCACACTCACAGTAAGAGTAGGAAGACACTTTGCCTTACTGCAAGCCATCTTCAGCTGCTTTGTGCTCCCATGTGTGAGGTGTGCATGCACATCAAAGGGGTAACTGACCAGTCCCTTATCATCTGTCAGATGGGAATGGTCCTGTGCAGGCTCTTGCCTCTCCCTAAGTGCAAGGTGATTTAAAGAAGCTTCCACGGGACTGATTTTAAATTAGCACTTGAGATGACCTGTCATCCTACATGCTGAAGCTGTTTCTCAGGAAAACACAAAAGACAAGAGAAAAAAAACCAAAACCCAAAAAACTCCACAACCACTCAAGTTAAAAGAAGCAATTTATTGTGGTTGCACAGAACCTGTGCACAGTGTTTGCTTTGATTTGTTTAGATAAGATGGCTGGGAAAAAGGATCCTCAGGAATTTTGAAAAAGCTGATACAAAAATGTTTGTTTTAAAACAGAACAAAATGTTTAGGTAACTCCCAGTCTTGCAAGGTGGAGCTATGCTTGTTAGTTTCTATGAATTCAGCCTAAATCGGAACTTTTTAACCCTGGTGCCATCATGCAGTTACACGTCCTGCTCTGGAAAAACCGAGGAGAACTTTCAGGATTATGGGAGTCATAATTTCTTCAGTGGAATCAAGCTTTTTCCCATATTTACAGAAAACCTACTGAATTTTGAGGGAGCTAGAGGTCACCAGTCAGAGTGAAAATCCTTCAGGCTATTTGCAGTTTACCTGGGAGTCCAGAAGAAAGTCAGGTAATATCAGGAGAGCCTCTCATTACCCTTTGTGGAATGTGTTAAATAAAACAGACTTACTGTAAACTCCTCTACATGCAACCTGAGAATGTATGGTGTTCTTTCAGATGCAGGGTTGCCGTAGTTTTGAACAGTCACAGTACTTTTACTGAACATATACAGAGAAAATTAGAAAGGAGAGATCCCAACAGCCTAGGAAAAAAGAACTCTTGGTTGCAATAATAGTACCCATTGATATCTGCCATCTACTTAAAGGAGAGCAGTAAGAAGCACTGAATATTACCAGTCTATTATAAATCAAGAATCAACTACAAAATGTCAAACAGCCCCAAGCTTAGAAAAGATGTGTATATTTCAAGTTGCATTTAATGCTTCTTTCCCTGTTATTACTCAGCTGTTATTTTTCCTATACCTACTATTGGCAAATTGGTCAAAAGATGCTCAAATTTTGTTCTATTACAATTTATTTGTTTGATTAATAGGTTAGTTGTTTTGTCTTAATATGCTAGCTCTCTTATAAAACAACAGTAGCAGCAGAAACATTACTTTATGTTACAAACAAGACCCTCCAGACTTCTTTTTCCTGATTTCCTCCTTCCCACTCCAAACACTGAGCCCCCCTGCCCTTTACCCAGCACCAGCAGAGTTGGGTGCTCAGAGGGAATCCTGCATGGCTCCATGATGACGCTGACTGGCTAACTGACTGGTTAAGTCATCTCCTGAGACAGACAGCAACTTCTGAGGCTAAACTTCACAAGAACCTGACTCTAAGAATTGTGTTTTCCTTGAAGAGCAGCTGTACATGACTTATGAGGTGCAGGCAGGCCACTTCTGGTCTAAAAACACAGCTCAAATTCGTTTCATAACAACCTGTAAGAAATGCATAATCTTGTATTCCTATGACTTCAGAAAGGTGTGGGAAAATCAAACACAAGTAAGAGGTCTGCTGGTCACAGCATAAGTCTTAGACATGCATCTAATGCCAGCAGAGGACAATGCCATCCAGCAAGATTCTACACAAAGAAAGATGAGCACTGTGCTTCTTAATCAAATGAGCAAGGGCATACAAGGAAATGTTAAGGTATCTTTAGCTACAAAAGAAACGTAAACATGCATTCCCTGATTACAGTGATTCTGTAGCATTTAGAGGCCATTATTTAAATTTTTCTAGTAGTGTATTATCTATAAGCTTATGTTGAGGCACTGGCTTATCTTCCTAGACATTATAAATTTCTTCTAATGCTCCCTGCTATAAAACTAAGCTTCACTGAATTGACGGCAAAGAAGTGTAGATACAATTGCAGCATAACATCCTACATAAATTCATTGTTTAAACTTAGCTCATTCTTCAATTAATTCTTCAGTGCATTTAATCAATTTCTCTCTGAGCAGGTGAAACTGTGACACAACACAAATTCCCCTGAAATTCATAATCCCCCTGAAATTTCACTGCTTTCTGAGATGCAAGATTCAACCATAAAACTGAACAGGAGAAAACAGGTATGAGCTTGCTGACAGCCAATTCACTGAAACAAGCAGCATGTTCCACTATAAGCATACTCCTCCTGATGCAATAATATTTTCTTATTTAAAAAAATGCTGGGTTGGAAATATCTGAACTGCCTTTCACACTTTGTAGAGGGAGGTGAAGGAGAATGTTGAAGGAACTTTACCATATTGGGGCAGAAAACCCTCACAAAGACAAGAAACTTCGAAGCAGCACAACTTGTCCTAGGACAAGGCTGAAGCTTAAATGCACACAACCAGAAGAAAAGTCAGCACATGTGCACAGAGGTTTCTAGATACTTAATCTGAAGTCTGTCTGAGACTAAGAAACTCATGTACATTTTAAAAGAAAAATTAATTTAAATAAAAGATGTGTTATACCAAAATCTTATTAAAGAGAGGGATACAGATACCTTTTATTTGTGTGCCAATTTATTAATTCATAGAATACATGGGAGAACCTGTTTTTATTGCGTTAATAACATTACAACATGATTTCATAATGACATGATTTTCATTTTTTAATAATTATTGTCTCACAAATTTATTTCTCCTCACTTAGAAACTGACGATGAATAGTTCTCTGTAAATCCATACTCTTCTGTGAAATGCAGAGAGCTTTTAGGGCTGTTGCTGATACCCTATTGGGCTGCATTGCCACATTTGTCAGTTTCTTGTCACTAGAGATTCAACACAGACAGCATGAATGGACACAGAAAGTACGAACTGTTACATACGAACAGACCTTAAATCTTGCTATACAAATACTGTGCTAGTGGTTTAAAGTTTACTAACATTGGAATTATCTGGGGCAACTGTTTATCTCCTTTTTTTTTTCTATTTTTTCTATTTTTTTTAGCAGGGTTGATTGTCCTTCACACTAAGACCTACCTACATCTCTTTGTCAAGACAAAAAGACATTGCAGTAGTTGTAAACACACGTTGTGAACACAATGTTCATTTTAGAAGTCTCCCTATACTGCTAATCCTCTACACCTCTGTTTGCAAGATTTAGGAAAAGCACTTGCAGCAGCCTATGTTTCTAGAAGCAGCAGATGAGAAGAAATACGACAGCTCCCTAGCTGCTGGAGTCCACCCTCCAAGCACTCTGCCCCATCTGCTGTATGGGGTCTGAGCATTGAGTGCCATTGCTGTAAGCTACATCTTCAAGCTACATTTATTAAAGAGAACGCTCGCCACTGACAGACTTGTCAACTATGCATCAGACCTTGACACAACAGTCAGTGACATGAGACCTCCCAGCATTTCTGTCTCTTAAAAGGAAATTCCTCAGAACCAGGCTTGAGCATCACAGCAGTTCCATGGGGGGAAGTCTGGCAGAGGCCTTTCCTGCTCCGTCACTGCTGAAAGACAAACAGGAGCTGCTGCCTCTGGGAAACTGGAGAACTGGCAATGATGATCACCCACAGTAAGCTAGGTGTCCAAAAATTTCTCTTTTCTGAGCTTTTTTCCAAAATGTTTTCACTTCCTTCTATTAATCTTTGGTTTTCCTCAAGCCCTCTCTTCAGTGTCAGGTGTCCCTCCTCCTCCCCAGGCTTCTTCTATCCACCACTTGCTCATATCTTGATATTAAAGGGCATGCTAAGTGCATTTAGACACATTCCTTTCACATAGCACCTTGTAATAGCAACACCCCTGTGGTCTGAGCCCATTCATCCTGCCTCTGCCCAAGCTGACTTCAGCTGAGGTTCTGTGTATGGATCCCACTCTGAACACAATGCTGAAACAAAGCTCATCAACTGCCTAGCAGTTCTCCTGCTTGGCATTTTCAAATGTTCAGCTACAATCTGGGGTAACGAATCAGTCTCTAAACTAACATTCTGTCTATCATTCTAATCAAACACTGTTTTTAATTCCCTCCTCCTGTTACAATAATAGCAACAATAAAATCAACCCATAATGATTTCCTGGTCTCAAATCAAATGCTCAGAAAATTAGGGCTCTAACAACGACAAGAATGCAGGCTTTTGGAAGACAATTGCAAATGTTGCACTAAGTTTGTGCCCCTGTCTACAGCTGTCTGTATGGGCAGTGAGAAACTCTCTCCAGCAGCAACACACCTGGGAATTGCAGTAATCATACCTGTTCATCCCTTCCTCTTCCTGGCACATGAATGAATGAAAGAATAAATAAATAAATAGATAAATTTATCTATCTGGAAAGAAACAGAGAAGGAGCAGTCCGCACTGTAGTAACTCACAAGGGGCCCAAACAAGACTTAATGCACATGATAATCTATGCTATCTCATGGCAAATTCTAAGTCTGGGAAAGGCTGCCCAGGACAAAGTGTCCTCCCAGCCTGTACTCCTGTATGACTAATGTAACAGTCTGCAGAGGCAGCAGGAGAAACATGGGACAGTATTACAATTTCATATATTAACAGATGCAATCTGGAAAGTGCAGGCACAAGAAGAAATCCATTAAGCCCATATGTCTTTCTTTTCTTGTAACGAGGATGATGGACAGTACATCCCTTTGCATATCTGTAGTCTCACCACAAAAAGACCTCAAACTACACTGCAGGCACCCAGGTGCTTCGCAACATGCCAGGAAATTATCTCAATTTCACAGAACGATCTAAATCAGTATCTTAAAAAATGCCTTCCTTAGAAGACCACCCTTCCAACACATTTTACCAGAAATGTGAAGGTTCAGCCACCAATTTTCTCCAGTAAGGCACTCACTGAACTGGGACAACCTAAAACTGGGGAAATACTTGAAAAAGTAACAAAGCATAAGCAACATGTCAAATGTCTGCCTCATGGCAAGGAACCAAATCCATTAATGAGATGCATTGGCATTAGTCCCTTAGGTGTGAGACTACATCCAAGATGCTGTAAAAACGCACTGAGACATCTCCACTTCATCTTACTCATGAGCTCTCGGTGAATGGTTGGTTCTGTGACACCTCCCTCTCTCCCTCTGCTGTAGATGTCCTTTACTGCAATATATAGGGTGAAGTGGCTCAAAATTTCACCATGAAATTTTTACATGGTCCAGGGGGAAAGGTAGAACAGCTTCAAACTCTGGTAGGAAGGTCTGGATTACCACTCTGTGAACTAATTGCAGAGCACAAAGTGAAAGGTAGCCATCAGAAGAGGAAACCACATGACATGCCTCTGCTCTTAGATTATTACTTCAGCATAAAATTCTGACAAATTTGTCCATTTTGAGGCCTTCTCCACCTTTCTGCACACAGACAACCACAGAGAGAGCAAGGATGGGTATCACTAAGACACAGTGTGGGGCTTGTGAGAAATTTCTCATGACAACTATCCTTTGTTCACCAAACTAAACACTCATGCTGCAATCAATCCTTTTGGGGGAGGTTTATATTGATTCTTCTTCCTTCCATAGCTGAACAGATACCCATGGAAAAGAGCAACAGCGCGATCTGCCTTTCTAGGGTCACAACTTTAGACCATGTATTATCTTCACTTTTATTTATAATTGACACTTCTTTGCCTGACTGTTTAGTAAACAGGGTTTTAGCTTGCAGAAAAGTATTAACACCGAGATTTGTTTTGCATTATTAACAGTAACTGTAAAAGGACTGGAACTGTAATCACTTTAAGGCTGAAAGCCTGAGGTTTGGAGTACCAACTGTCTATTTTTTTGGTGTTTGCCTAGCTCTGGTCTGCACAGGATTCTCTGGTCATATAGCAGATTTGAGACAAACTTTAGCTGGTTTTTTTTTCTTGGGAACAGCTGCATGGCAGGGGAAGTGGCCCAAGCTGTGGCAGCTGTCAGATGAAGCAACCACACGTGCCTGCAGCATCCTGTTCAAAACTCCTTCCTCTTGACCAAAACTCCTTCCCCTTGCTGTAGGCTCCTAAAACATGCTTAAGCACCTGTCTAGCTTTATTGCCCCCAGGTAGCTTCTCTGGTTTTGATGCAGGAGCTTGTAAACTCAGGATGCTGGGAAAAATTTTAAGTTGATTTTCACACAACAAACACAATGCGGCAATCCCTGCCTACCCCTGACTCTCACTGCCTCCCCTCCCCAGCTGACACATTTGCTGTGGTGGTTTTCCTTTCTGACTGGCAGATTAACAAGAACTTGGTGTTCAAATATGACTTCTATGAGGAGGATAAAAATGCATTTTATTTTTCTTTTTATTTACTTTGTAACTCACAGAATGACGGACAGCAGAGTTGTGTGTACTCTATGAGGTGAAGATCATTTATCAAAACTGACACACTTGAAACAAGGCAGGGACCTAAATCAGTTATCCTGACTAGAAAAATAAAAACAACAAGCTAATCTCAAAACTCAATTTGTATTCCTTATGATGACCTAAAGCTGGCAGTACTCATCATGTGAGACCTGTGAGCTATAAATAATGTTAGCTTAGAACAAGCAAACATCTTTTACATGCAAGACTTAATGCATTACAGTTTTCTGGCAGAACAAAAAACACCACCAGACCAAACCCATGTCTCATTTTTAATGAAAACAAACCCAAGCCAGTAAAGCAGACTTCCAAAAGGAAATCTCTAATCTACAAGTGCAAGTATCCAAGCATGTCTCCAACCCTTCTTATTCCCTTTAATAAGAGAGGAAACCAGGCCACCAGAAGTTTACAGACTAATGCAATTACAGGGTGGCTCAATAAGCACTGATTTGTCTGTTCCCTAGGACATGCAAGATAAAGCTATGCAAACAGGTCTGGTTTTCCTTTCACAAAGCTGAATAGTCACAAATCAATTAATCAGAATGGATGTTTTTCAGGGAGGGAAAGTAGAAGTCAGTTGTTGGTAAGTATATGAATGACCATTTCTTGTAGCTATATTTAAGATCCATGGACTAACTAAATAATTGGATTTACCTATAAATAACAAATGTATTTTCATCAGATAGCATTTAACATTTCTTACATCACAGGTGAAAAAATCCTCTTAGTATGTCTAGCATTAAAAGGCAAATAAAATTAAACTCATAATCACAGCACTACTTCAAAACCACCACAAACTTTCAACAGCTCTGTGAATACAAGGATACAAGTGCAACATCAAAAAGTCACTCACTGAAAAAAAGCCCCTAGAAAAAAACAAGTTGTTTTGCTGTTTGCAAGTGGGATGAATGTGGGAATCAGCCTGTCTTGTGGAATGGTGAGTGGCACATGGACAACAGCAGAGATCTGGACGAGCTCCAGATGTATTGAAAGCAGAGCTTATTATTTTTTGGAACTGCAAACACTGCAGACCAGGCCCTTAAACCAAAAACGCTGGAATCCTGCTACTTAAACTTCCAGAATCAGTTCCTGACACCTTCAAAAGTGGTTTCTGGGACAGATTTATCTGGACATTACTGATGTATATATATTCAGATTTTAATGCTGAATTTCAGATGTTCAACTTTGCAGATTTGGGATTTGTTAACATCCACAAGCAAAAGAGACTATATACATCACAAGGCCAATCCAATCCCTAACTTAACATCTAATGCTTGAGAATCTCAGATTCTAAGAGGAAAGGAGTACAGTGCTACTTAATTTTCATCACAACCCTTATAGGAAAGTTACCCAGACTTTCATCATAACCTTTATAGGAAAGTTACCCATACTACTTCAGAAGTTTGCTGATGGCTGAAGTTAAAACACCCGCACCACAATCCAAGAGCTGACAACTGAGGACCATCATTATTCATGTTGCTGACTAGGAGGCGAAACACCCAGCTTGCAAAAGGGTACTTCAACTTGACCAAGATGGGACCTGAGTGGGATCCCCGGGTTCTTCTGTCAGGGTATGGAAAGAGCATGTTGTTCTTCCACCCAGAAATGCTCTTCATAGCATCCTAGTACACTGCTCAGTGGGAACCATCATGCTTTGCTATACCTTCCAACTCTCGACTCTCTAATGACATGCATAAAGCAGTATGTTGTATTATGTCACCTGATAATTTCAGGAAACACATCTGGAAAGAACTTTGCCGAGTAAATCAGCTACACAGAAATTACTCAGAGGTAATATATGCCTTTAATTAGGGAACTGTGAACATCTCAGCAACTAAGCAACAACATGGTTAATGTGCTTACCAGTGCCTTAGCACTGACATCTCTTCTTATCAATTAGCATCCCAAAAAGGATAAAGGAAAGATCATAGCTTTGTGAGGCAATGTGACAGCTAGCTATTAGAGAAGCACTGCCAAAACCTGCATCATAATTAAGGGCATATCTTCAAAGCTGAGCTCATTCAGACTCACACCTTTAAGTAGCATCCCCCATTACCATTCTGCTTTGTCACAGACACCTCATTCCTGGGTTTGGGAGAAGTCCCATTTTGGGCTAGTAACAATGGCTGAAGTCCATGTGACTCCTGGGTTTGGCTCTGAACCTGCCTCTTCTGCTGCAAGGGATGCATGGGACTGCCAATGGTCCTGATTCAACCCAGAGGGTGAGGACACATGTCTCTGATGTCAACATATGTGTCAATTTTGTAGTGGAAATGGTAATCTAAGTACAGCTCCAAACTATGCTGAAACTGCAGAAAGAACTCTTAACCAAAACACTTCACCTTGACCATTTAATGAGGAAATCTAATTAATACTTAGAGCCTCTCAGAATAGCTCAGGTGTGCACCTCAATGTAGTAGACACTATTCTAGTTTTAAAACAGCAATAATAACACAGTTGCAGCCTCCAACCAGAGCTAAGCAAAGAATGCAGGGTGCAGTATCAAGTGACAACAAGGTGCAAGTATGAATGAAAAATGGAGACCGCGCACATGCCATCATTAGTATTCTCGGCCACGGGTGTATGCTGGCATCACAAGGGTGAGCCTTGAAGGGAGAGAGTGAGAAGGTTTTTTAGGTAATTAGACACCCTCTAATTAAAGCCATAATCCAGAACTTCTGCCAAGCTCATGGGTTATGCAAGGCAAAAAAAACCCCAAACAAACAAAACTGCAATCACTCAGCAACCTTCAGACAAAGACAACTCCTCAGAGAAGAAAGGAGCACAAGACATTCCTACCTGCACTGGGGAGTGTTCAGAGAGACAAAGAGTAAAGCAAAGAATATCATCTAACAGGAAGATCTTAGCAGTGAGTATAATTAATGAAGGGAACACTTTAATAAGGGCTGTAATTAATGCTCCCTTGCAGGACATGTGGAATCAAAACTGGATGTTTTTCTAAAAGATAAGATGTAATCCAAACAAAAATCAATTTAGGGAAATCCAGTGGTCTGTATCACAATGCCATTCATAATGTGATCACAGCTGACTCTTTAAACTTTATAACCCATGAATATAATGAGTCATGAATACCAACATTACTGTTCCTTCCTCCAGTGAAGTGCCTAGATGTGGGTAGGTTATGATTAATGATGTATTCTACTGTGACTTTGTTCAAGAACTTTTTTCCCTGATGATTACCGTGGCTTGGACAAGTTCTTTTTCCAGGAATTATGATGAAAAATTGACTTCAGCATAAGCTCCACTTTTTTGTATTTAAATCCAGGTATGCTTTCCCAGCACAAAATGAGCAAGTATATTATAACAGGAACTGGAGACAAAGTTTTAATTATTCAGAATTTATACCAATGTCCCAGAATATATTTATGAACGTATCATTGGAATATGGTTCTCATTACTGCCAGAAAATAGCAGTGAAGGTACACAGCAGCATGTCTTGAGAATGGGCCCTGATAGTCATTCTCACTGAATGAGGACAGTGAACATGGTGGACAGCTCAAAACAGATTAAGGCACTTCTGCTGGACATCTTTTCATTATAAGTCAGGGAACCTGCTGATACTAACACTACGTCTCTCCCCAGTTTATCATACTACCTTTCTTCTGCCCTCTCCAGTCTCCTGGTCATATGAAAAACAAAGGGCAGTGAGTGCTTTTATCCCTTCAGCAGACCCATGTCACATCAGGTCAGCATTAAAAGACTAAAAACTAAGAAGAGAAAAGGAAGTTGAAGACAACTGCAAACACTTTCGAAAGGCAGAAGGGCATCATGTAGCAACAGAAACTACAACGTAGAAGTGTTTTAAGTGCAGTATGTAGTAGCGTGACTACTAACAGCAGACACTGAATGACCTATGTCACTATAATAATGTGCACAAACAGGTATTTCTGGCACTTGATGGAACTAAACATCCCTAAACACAGAGCAATAAAAATAATTTCATTTGCTCAGGTGTCATTATTGAAGTCCCAGACAGCCAAGAAATGCCAGCATAAAAATGTGGGTATATAGCCCTTTTTACATTCCTCATGCTTTTTAAGCTCTCAGAGGTGAGTCTGACTTTCTTCCAAGCATTTCTCTGCTACCAGAAAAAGTCAGAATATTTTATTTTTTTAAAGCAAGCTGAAATTCTTTTATGCTGCTTCAGTTGCATGAATTCAGAGTTTCAGTGGAATGCTAACTTTCCAACAATCAGAACAAAAAAACCTGGCAGTACAGAGAGGACAGAACCACTTCTGTACAAGCAGGTACCATCCTGCCATGCTGGGCATTCCCTGCCTGTTCTTCTGTTTGCCTTGTAGGACACTGAGGTGCTTTGCTATGACCTTGTATGCTGAGAATAGGACTGGCACTACTTGATCCAAATCTATGCAACTGGAGTCATCGTCTGCTACTTCATAATGTTAAGTACAAGTCAGTTCCTCCTAAGATGCTGTTGTATTTATCTGTTACCAAGACAATGTACCGGTTTGAAAGCACCACTCCAGTTGAAAGATTGTTTTTCACTGTGCAGTGCTATTTATTTGCCTGGGAACACAGGTTCTTGTACGGCTGGAAAGTTATGCTAGGTATCACTCTCAAGAGTCTCCTTCCTGAAAAGTGCCAGGAAATTTTATCAGCCCTGTACTCTAAAGGGAAGAAGCCATGAGTCAATTTATCTGAATCACTGAAGACATAATGAGAACAGTTTTGGTTATGTATGAAAATTTATGGCCTTTCAATGCCAGAGTTAATAGGTGGTGGTTGGAATCTGGGAACCACTGGCTAGAAACATATTATTTGCGTGTAATCATAATGAGTATTTCTTCCAAATCCTGCCTTTGCGACATCACCTAATAAAATACTAAAATCTAGAGGTGCTAGAACTATCAGATGTATGTGCAAAAGAAAAGCACTGCCCAGCCCAGCAAGATGCACCTCAACAATATTAAAGGATCACACATACCTTTACTGATAAGACCTTTCCATTTTTTTCTCATCTAATTCAAAACAATTTAGTGCAAACACACAGCACGCAACAGTTCAGTAAAATTCAGAATGCCAAACCTGACAGAGCAACTGCAGAACTCTGAGTCACAGCCTTTATTTGTTTCTGGTAAGGTTTATAATGTCCTTTAGTCACACACCTGGAAAGACTGTGCCTCTGCTTTGGGGAATTTATGTTCCTGCAGTTCCTCTTTACTTCGTAAGGCCTTAGCACAAATTACAGCTTTTTAAATGAGCAGCATCCATTAAGTCAAATTGCCAGTACTAGTGCACAGCCTGGATGTGTCCCTAATGAGTCTTAGAACAGTTTTGCTATGTACCAGGAGACTAGAGGTAGCACAGCCTTTTCACTAATCATACCTGTGCTAACTGCAAAGACCCCAGCAATACTATTTTGGCAACAATTATCCAGTTTTGGTATCACTATAAATAGCACCTTCAAACTACTGCCATGTTACCTTCATACACCCCAACCTGCACTAATTTAAACCAA
>NW_008650056.1:11453-43028 GCF_000695815.1 Acanthisitta chloris | reverse complement strand
TGTAAACCTGCACATTGACCACAGCTTTCATGCAAGACAAAAGCAAGCTGGACAGACTTCTAAGTATGATATGCTACGTGGTGACTTTGGAAGGACCACAGACTTACCTAAGAGTGGAGAAGAAATACTGCATCCTTCCTTCTGCAAGGTCAACAGTATACTCTCATCAGCTGCCTAATTAATATGATTTAATAAATATTAATGTGCATCAGTGCCTGCATAGGCAAAAGGTAATGTGAAACTTATCACTGGCTTGAGTAGATGAACTCATTGCAATAGAGAAATGCAAATAACTACACCACCCCAAATATTTATATTGAACTGTATTGTTTGTCTTAAACATGTACAGGCAGTACACGTAAAAAAGGGGCTGTGGACAGCTTCTACATTGTTGCCACACTTGAGGTTTCAAACTGTCCATTACCCAGAGAAAGTCCTGTAGAATTCAGACCTTGAGCATAGCTCTATCTAACACTTTCCAGCTAGATTCTGGATAGTATTCCATGCATATGTGTAATGAATGCATGGTATGTGGACAGTAGCCTATGACTTCATAACCTGGCACAGGCACAGCTCCATCTGTATGGGAATGCAGTATCACTTTTTGGGGAGAAGCCATCTCTGACTGTTTTTGAGTAAGCACTGATGGAAAGAAAGCTGAAAGCATCACTTACTTCAATGAAGTGGCCATCTGCACAACGGATTTCAATTAGAACAGAAATATGCATATTCCTATCTGAGCTGGTATCACAACCACAATATTGTATTGCAAGAACAGTAAAGATATTTAATCTTTTAACCTTTTTTTGACAGCAATTGGCACTTGAATTCATTTGATGGGAGTGTTCCCCAGGCACACTATTTAATTTTTGGCTTAGGCAATACCCTGAGCTGAAGCCCAGAAACTGAATTGCAGCCAATGCTGGCAGCTGGCATTCTGCTTTCTGACAACCTTAATGCATTTGGAGACAAACATCCAAAATTTATGATCATTGTTCTGGTACTTCAACAGCTCTGCACAGCACAGAATTCAATGAGGAATGCCATGCCTTCAGGGACCCACTGGATCCACAGCCAAATTTTCTTTTCATCCATAGCTTCTGGGAATACACTGGGTGTCTCAGATATGCTGTAACTTATGACTGCAGAGTTGTCTATGTTAAAATAGGAACAGCACAAAAAAGCACTTAATGGACTTTCTGAATACTTTTTTTTCAATAATGCTTGATTAAGACACCAGGGGGGAAAAGAAGGGAGAAACTGCAAAAATAGTGTTTAGATACTTGCTACTTGTGAAAGCAAATACCACATATATTGCAGATTTATATTTATACAGAACTAAGTTTTTGTAATATAAAAAGGAACAGTTAAAAAACTAAAACCTCTGCTGAAGGAGATTCCACAGCCATCTGAGAACTCATTCAAGGGGGCAGTTTGCACAAATACCAGCACTTTGGAAGCCCAGGTGCCACCCTTTTTACAGCATAAAATCCCACCTCCATCCCGAAGAAGACTACATAATGACTAACTAGTGATCTATACAATCTGTATGGTTTGGATTCCTTAAAATAAAAGAACTAGAAATCAAACAAATGCATACAGTCCTTGTACAGAAATACAGCTCTGTAGGTAGACCTTGCTCATTCTGTTTCAAAGTTTGCATTTCCTAGAGAGACTGATAAACAAAGTCAACCTTCAAAAATCATAAAAACTAGTGAGATGGAAGTCTTACTAGTAGTAAGACCAAAATAGTTCAAATAGTATTTTAATTTTGATTTGCTTCTTTCAGGCAAGGTGACAGAAAAAGACAAATCAGGGGGTGGTATTTAGAAGCCATAATTTTCAGTATTTCATTGAAGCTTCTGATGATATAAACCTAGTTTCAAAGTTTAAAGGTACTTCTGTCATTGGCACTTTTGGAAAGAAAAACCATACCAAATATTTCAAGAGCTGTGATAAAATCAGGAGAGTTGAGGAAACGTAATAGGGTATTTTTGAATTGCAAAGTAACTCCTTCATATTAAATGCCATCAGAGACCAGTAGACTGCTTTCATGGAAAGAATACTGAAAGGTACTGTGAGAATAAGTGTACAAATAATGACAGGCCAAGTTGATTTAAATTTACACTTTTCAGATGTCAATCTTGCCCATAGTTGTTCTACTGCTACAATTAATTGTACTTTCATGAGTCTTCAAGGCTTACGGTTTTGAAGAAAATTCAATTATAAAGAGAACTAAAAATCATTAAGCAACTACAGTGACTTAGATCAGAAGTTCTGGATTTCATTCTCCTATCTGATGCTGACTTGCTGTATGACCTTGAATAAAATACTTAACTCATCCAGGCTGCAGCCCTACCTTAGTATACATCTCCTAAGACTGCAATGAGGTTTAATTCATTAATCCAAGTCTATAAACCTTTCAAAAGCTTAAGGATAGAAGGGGCTATGGAAATTAAAATTATTTACAACATTTTCCTACATACAGAGGTACACGGGGATATTTGTTTGCTGTAGGGATAAAAATACAGAGACACATAAACATGCAAAACATATTTTCACCTAATTTCTGACTCATTGCCACAAATAACAGCAATATGGAAATACACAATGAAAGAATGAACACGACACATGCCTACAGATCCTTCATTTTCTGTGTAGGTACCTCCAAAGCTACCTCCCCTTTATAGCACATTGTTACAATTACAAATTATGCTTATTTAACAATATTATGAAAAGAAATTGTTCTTACCCTCAGACCCTGCTCCATGGACAAGCAGAGGACCTGCCAGGGTGCTGTGTACCTGAACATCTTTGGCCCCTTTTGTAGACAGACAAATAGCAAAAGGCACACAAGTCTCAGGTCTCCTGGTTGCTTTTCATCTGAGGGATGCTTAAATGAAGAGAAATCCTTTAGTTGCACTCTTTAAGGGCCACCCAAGCAGATTCTAAGACAGCTTTACAGCCATTCCAGTTGCACCCTGAGGAACTAAATAACTAATTCAATAAGAGGCTTTTTTCCTTGGGACGAGCTTAGATCAAACTCAATTAGCATAAATAGGGCGATAACCTTTGAACCTCCCACTCCTCCTCTTGGAGGAGCCAATGGTGGACAGGATGTCATGGCAGTGTTTCTCCTTCGCCTGCAAATCTTGAGTTTGCTTGTATTTGCATTGCTGGCATTTGACTCTGCTTCACAAATCCAGAGGCAGCTATCAGGGACAACTTGTAGCTTTGCCTTTTCTATTTTTGCTATTACCTTTTAGCCTGACTCAAAGGAAATCCCTTTTCCTCCTGTCAGGAGGGATTCCCCATCCCTGTCTCTGGCATCCTGACCTCTACTTGGCAGTGGCATGATTTTACTGAATAAATTCACACAGAAGCTGCTAAAATCACTCTCATGATACAACCACTACAGCAAATAAAGTTATCACCCTAAATAAGACTCAGAGGTGTTCTCCAAAATACACCAAAGTGAGCTATTTGCAGCATTGGAAATAAGGTTATACTACAGTCTTGTTTGTGGTTACAATTTCCTTAATGGATTTCAGTTTTCAGTTAGAGAACAAGACCTAGCCTCCAAGAGATTAAGTTGGTAAAAGAACGAAGCTCTGTTATTTTCTACATTTATGCCACTTCAGTGATGAACTGAAAAGGTACTTCTGAACCCTACTTCCACTCAGGAAACAGTGGGATGCTGTATGCATACCATTGACACTTTCACTTTTCTTTTACAGCAGTTGTTTGTATGCAAAAACTACCACAGATGCAAATCCAGTCACACAGACCAAGCAACCAAGTTATCCTGATTTTTTTCTTCAGCTTTGATAGAGGAAGAACTAATTTTAGATTTATACGGACTCAACTCTGACACAGTGATCCTCGATATTTTATCTCCAGTACTTGTATTGTGGTGATGCCACCTGAACAAATTACAGGGATGCAAGAACTGTGCAATACTCATCTCTACAGCTACTCCTATCAGAGAACTGAAGCTGTGCACAGCACTGCTTCCCCCCTCATCTCAGTGTACTGAAAATAGCCATAACAGTTCTGTGAGTCCTATTGCAGCATGAATACCAGTAGAAGGACTAACGCACTCCATGGTTTTGCTAAAAATATTACCTATGAAAATTTATCTCCTCATAAATATTTTCTTTCTTGACAGTGAAGTGACAGCCATGAAAAACACCTAGACATGTACTAAAGTACTGATTTCACCAAGTACTTGGCAAACAACAAACATACATCTGAGATCTGGAGGTGACTCTAACTTGCACTACTAGAGGACTTAAGTTAAAACATAAAATAGATGAAGTACCTTCTGTGGAAGAACCATTAAGTTACATCAGTATGGCCAGGGATTTTGGTGAGAAACGGCCATTCTGCACAACTTTTGAACCTTCCCAAGGCTAGATTCGCAAAGAAATGACATGGAAAGGAAACAAGCCTATCCACATACATCTTCATTTTGTACCTCTTAATATCTCTTTTTTGTTGTTGTTAAAAGGTTGAGTGCCTTGCTCATTACCTCTATGATGAAGTCTGTATCACAGGATTTCACTCTAAACTGAAATGAGAATACAGACAAAGAATGGATCAACCTAAGTACTAAGATACTATTCTGCAGACTTAACAGTGAACCAAGTCTGCAAAAATACCTGAAACCTTGCAGAGCCTAGAAAAATTCTAATGACAAAATGTTTTGCCTTAATATAGAATATTAAACAAGCTTCTTAGAAAGAAGACCTTAGATCGCTGATTTTCCTAGTGGAAGAATTGTGTGTTCTTGAAGAGCTCAGAAACTGTTAGCCAGAAATACTGTGACATATTAGCCATACTTAGGATATTTAGCATAGCTAATTAACTGGCATCAACACACTAAACCTGCTCTTACATCTTTTCCATTAACAAAAATCCATTCAGGCAAACAATTAAAAAGCCATAATCTGAACTTTTGTGACCCTGCACCCATACAAATAGAACTTGTTTATTTTTTGCAAAAGTTAGCCTTCTTTGCCCCCTTTCATTTTGGGCTTTCCCCCGTATCTTTTTAATTACAAAACCCCACGACTACTGAAACATCTTCCCTCCATAGCCAATTTTAAATGAGATATCACAGAACTGCTGGTGACAGGAAATTAATATAAACATTCTCATCTGAAGATCAGAAAGTTAATGCAATTGCTGACTTGTCATTAGGGAGAGAGAACAAACAGACTCACTAAAGCGAAGCCACAGAGGTATGACTATGCTATCCAAGAGGGTCTATTGACAGCTGGTACTTGCTAATGAATGCCCACTGCACCTGAAAGCCCATCATTCTTCCCTTTTAGCAAAAATCATTAACACTAGGGGAGAGCTTTCCAGGTCTTGGAAGTCAAAATACTAACCCTCACTGCATTTCCCTCCAGAAGCTTGTTGTCAGAAGAGATAGTGCTGAAATCTTCTTGGAAAAGGTAAGCAGGATTTACAACAGTGATACAAAATGCAATCAGCCCTTGAAGGAGAATGCAAAGCACATACCAATAAATATCACACCCACATTCTGTGGTTTGTGTTTTTCAAGCAAGGGTCATTCAAATTCCGGTAACACTCTGATAGCACAGGATTTACTAGCAGTGTCTTTCTACACCTCCTTTTATTTCCCAAGAAATACAAAGTCTTTGGATAAGGTTAAGAATTTTTTCAAGCTGATGAAGCCAGAAAACTTGTCTTTCAGTTGTCCATGAGTAAAGAAGACACTGCATCAAAGAGATGAAATGTCCTGCTGTGAAAAAATGCAAGTGGCTAAAGTACTGGACTGGAATTTATGAGATCAAATACCGATCCCAGGCTCTGATATCCCAGGAAAAATCACTTAATCTCACAGTGTCTTTTATCAGAAAGGTGCTCATAGCATATTTTGTGAGTTGTGTGGAAAAAGTATGCTTACGAGGGCACATGTCAATTTATTTCCTTCTTGGAAGACTGCAAAAGTAATCTCCAAGCAAACACCAGCAAGCAAGAGAAGTATCCATATTGTATCTTTTTCATTTTGGTATACAGAGAACCCAACAGGAAAAGACACCCACGATTTTCAATTTCTTTTCTCATTTTACAGCCCGTTAAAATGGTTCACTGCATTTTCCTGGTCTCTCAGTGCTCCACTGATATGCCATGGCTCTTGCAGCAGGGTGCTTTGCAGATACAGTCCCAGCAGTGTGAGGAAGACCTTGGCTTCCCTTCCTCTGCTCACCACTTCTGACATTTGACACAAAGACATCTGAAATGTCCTGGAATGCCTTTGGCTTTTGTCCATGCTATATGCAATGTGCAACACAGAAGCAATGCATCACTGTGCTCTGTTATTCCCTTACAAAAGGCAGAAAACGATTCTTACCTGTTGTACAGAATGTAGCCTGGCTGGCAAAAGACACTGCCATAGAGGAGCCAGAGGCTCTCTCAGTCCTGGAAATGAGCACTTGAAGACTTTCAGTAATCCTAAGGTTTGACAATGGCAAAATACATGGTTTGATGACCTAAAATGTGGGCAAAAGTACTCAGGAGTCTAATCCTGTCTAGTCTCAATCTGTAATTACTGAATGTCATGTGCACAATATTGCAAAGAAAGAAATAAATACAGAACTAAGAAGAAAGCCCAAGAATTCAGACTCCTCAGGAAAGATGACAGGTATGTCTAGTTCTTGTTGCTATTCAATACTACTCTACTGCTGCTCTTCTCTTCCTATCGCAAGAGTCCTTCTACAGATAGGAAGAACTTGTTTTCCATTCCTACCTCCTGGCTGAAAAAGAGTAAGCTAGAAATTTTAAAGCAGTCAGTCTCTAAAATTCCTGATTAAAATTTATCATTTTGTTAATCTTACCTCATGTGTCGTACATCATTTCATAATCCCCACTTTATATGTTACACAAAAGGTCAGATTCAAAGTTATCTTTATCACCAGATAATATATGCAAGATCTCAGTACACCAAAACCATGCTGTATGAGCAACATAAGAAGCTTGTCTTTTCCAATCACAAATCCGCAAAGCTACTCAAATTTTCAAACAAAAATGGTAAAACTTGGAAACAACAGCAAAGTTTTATCTAGGCCCTGGATGGGAAGCCTGGAGCATGCAAACCTGGATAACATCCTGTGGCTTTGTGGAAGAAAGTCGAGCTGTCATGCACATGGGCAGATGACTGGGTGCTAAGCCCAAAACACTGGAGCTTTTCTTGGTTTTTTTTTCAGTCAGTCTAATAAAATAAATTGTTTCTTCCTACAAACCCATCTCCATTGCTGCCAAGTAGGCCTCTGTGGATATAACACTGCTACTATTATTAAATGTCCATCCTCCTTACAAAAAGAGTGCCATCTCAGGGAAAACAGGAGCGCATAGTGATTACAACATCAGTTAATACTAGGTGCTCCAAGGAGTAATACCATAAGCTGTATTTCAGTAAGAGCATAGGCAAAAGGTACTCAGTAATAAATAATTTTCTCAATACTTGGAAAAACTTGTTTTATCAAAAGAAAAAAGACTTTTTTAGAAAACTTTACAGTGAACAAGTAATCCTAACTAGGTAACTATGAGCTGGAGTGTTTGGTAAGAGGAATTCAGATGAACAACAGAAACCTGAGAAGCACAATTTTTTACCTTCTGTTTGAAAGGAAAACCAGTAAGAAAGGGTGTAGGAAAAAGGTATTTTGTCCAAACACTCAGCAGCTATACTTGAGTGTGACTCTTGACTGCATTTCTCAGAAGGAAAGCATGAGATCATGAATGCTAAGATCTTAACAACTACTGGTTGCAAAACTTGCCTTGCACATCATTCTGTGCACTGGAAACAACTAGTGATGATACTGAGGCATATACTGTTTTCACAACACAGAGAAAATTACTTGGCTTGGTGAACACCTGCAACAGCTTTTTGTCATGTTGTCAATCAAATGCTGCCACCAAAAACACAGAAAGAAGGCATAATGCAATCACCAGTATAGCTCTAGGCTCTCAGGAACCTGTGCTGTTAAAGTAACGCGAGGAATTAAATGGGTATCTGGCTGCAGTGTGCAATGAGCCTTAGACTGGGCTCATTCACTGGTATTCACATGGCTCTCCCTAAACAGGAAAGCCTAAATTCTCACTCATATTCTTTTCAAAACAGATCCAACTGCTGCTTGACAACCTTTTAACCTCTGAAAGACCAAAAGCCAAATACTTTTACAAATGGGAAAGATGACAAAAATCCTGAAACTATTACTAGAAAACTCCCTTAAATCCTTCACTGTAACCACAGAGAGAGAGACTGAGAGAGAGAGAGGGGAGAGAACAACTTTCCTAACTCTGAGACATCCAGTATAAAAAGAATAAGAGGAACACAGCTGCATCAGAACATAGTGTGGGATTTATGTAGATTGTCTTTCCTGAAAAATACTGAATGACTGTCTAACAACTTTCTTCAGCTTTTCTAGGGTGTCCCTCTCTAGATAATATGCCAAATGTGTCCCTGGGCTGGGATTATGCACTAATCATGAAAGTGCAGCCTCTTGTGGTTTAGCAGAAAATACCACAAACACTTAGATAACCACAGCTGGGATCATGTGTAACTCGCCATGGAAAAACACTGCTTTCATTAGCCCAATTGCACTTACTAAGGTGCTGGCACTGTGGTTTGATACTGATGCAAGGAGAGCAGACAGTCAGTCACATGGCAGTGCAAGCCAGTCCTACAGGAGCTGCTGTTATCCTGCTCACCTCCGATGTGGTTTTGGTGGTCTGTCTGGTGATATGGCTGAAGAGTAATCTCAGTAAAAAGGAAAAAAAAGGTGATTCATGTCTGTCTGAATTCAGCTTCCAACTAAACAGTCACACAGATTACCCACCACAAGTCATCACTGCAGTTTCCTAAGCACTGTGTTTACCTTGGGTAGTCAGATAGCAAGCCACCAGCTCAGCATGTCCCCTCATAATCCTGTGAAACTTGTGCAGCTCATAGTTTGCAGCAGGCCCCACTCAGGCCCCACTGGAAAACTGCTACAGGAGCTTTAACATATGCATGTTATGAATGGCTTACAGAGGAAAAAAACCCAAGATTTTCTGTGTCATCTGGTCCTATCACCTGTTGTGGCAGGAAAGCATGTGAGCTCATCATCTTCATGAAATTATTCAAGCTCTGGCTTGAAAACAGCTATAAGAATTTGCCCCCACTGTTGCCATGGAAGTGTTAGCCTGATCCTCAAGGGTTCTAGTTTCTAGTCTACATCTACTAACACCTAGTTTATCTCTATTTGTTCATTTGGTTTAGTAACCTACTGCCCTTCTTGGTGTTTCCTTCTCTGATGCATACGTAAACTTCTGACATATCCCAGTCTGCAATTTTCTAGACTAAACAAGTAAAGCTCCTTCAATCTCAAAACGTATGTCAGGCTTCCGTCTCCTGGCTGCTCGTGCAGACCACCCCTGTATCCACTGCAGTGTCAAGTCATGTCCATATCCCTCTAGGAGATGCCCTGGCTGGTAAGTAATCATGGCCACAGAGGTAAGAAATCCTCTCTGTACTGCCACATAAGTAAAGTCAGCCCTCAGGGAAATCCCTGGGTACCTAAGGAAAGTATTCATACAGAAAGTATAGAAGAAAAAAAGGGTGCATGACGCGGGAGGTACTGGCAGTTGAGTGACAGTGCAGGAGACACTCACAATTGTATCACCCCCATCTGACAGGATTATGCCAATTAAAAGATGACAATAGCTGCAAGCAGATGGGCATTTCAAATACTGACATTTTCTTCAAAGCTGGCAGCAGCAGCAACAGCTGTGCTGAAATGGCAATGAGTCAGTGCACCAAGAAGCTCAGAAAGTATGTTGCCCATCCTGAACTGTCTTACACCTGCTCTTCTCAGACAGGCCAACACATTTTCTTACCCTGTATTTGTCTTCCAAGTTCAACCAACACTGAGCTAATGAGTGAATGAGTAAGCACCAGCCCATGCTACTCTATGCCCTGGATACAATTACCAAAGTTACAGTGCCAAGCTAAACACTTGCAGCTCATTTCCTTTGCATGAAATGGCATCAGAAGGGAAAAACGAAACTGAGGATGCTCACGCGATCACTTTGTTTACACAGGAGACAGTTTCAGCAACCCATTGGGGAACTCAGGGAGAAAATCCCTTCTTCTTTGCACTGTGCTCTTTCTGACAAGACATGTTGGAGCAGCTGGTACCACCACAGCCACAAAATCAGTCACCTCTCAGACCACTAGTTCCCAGGCACTGCTCTGCCAAGCTTAATTGCAGAATGCAATAAATAATTGTCAGAAATATGGATCCAAGTCTCCCTGGATCAAACATCATCCTCCTTGCCCTAACACCACAGCACCATTCCTCACTACCTCCTGATCCCCCAGCAGCCCCATCACTGCTCACACACCATCCCCTGCTGTGCTCTGGCCTCCTCTGCACAGCTGAGCATGGCTGGGACACTGCTGGCACAGCATCAACTGTGGGCAAGCAGCCCATGTGGATGCTATTTGCAGGCATTCAAAGGCTTACTGCTCTGCTGATTTTGGGGATGCACAGCTTTGTGAAGGTTTACCAGAGGTTACCCATGCTGGGGGACATAGGTCTTTGTGCTTCAGAACAATGCCCACTGGCATGCTTTCTGCTAGGGCTGGAAAGATTGAGTATGGAGGAAAACTTCTGCTCTCATTTGCTCAGTTTCTCTCTCCCTCCTAAAACTTCTTATAAAGCATTGCATCTGGGTCTTACATGCATTGACTTCTTCACTACAATGGAAAGAGGGAAAAGGGAAAGAAACAGTCCCAACTGCTAATTCTGCAGCAGCCCCAGCCACATGAAGATGTTCCTGTTCACCAGCTGTGTGAGGAAGTTCACCAGCCATATGGTATGGTTTTATTATGGCTTCTATGTTACATTTTCTCTTTTTATCTAGGGAATAGAAGCAATACGATACACATTTGTGCCAAATAATGTGCTGGATCACAAAATTCACTTGAGAAAAAGCTGGCAGTTGAAACCTTAGCCTGAGGCTCCAAGACTTTGCATTTTCTTAGAGCATGTAGGTTTTGCATCCATGTGCAAAAAAAGCTACAAAGTAAGTCGTCTCTAAACATAACTTGGTTAAGTCTGGAGTGTGGACCAGCTTCACTCAATCCAAAGATCTTAGGAACTTGGAGTGTGTTAGATTCATCCCTTCTAAGTCCTTCATGGCTTCTTCCTACCTTGTTTTGATCTTACATTTCATTGCAAAACCATGTGTTTTATTGCCTAGGTTCTGTTCTTCAAGCAATGAGCTGCCACAGTCAATGGTCTGTGCCCTACTCAGGTCTTTGGAAGAGAAGCTGAGACTCCAAAGGACATATTCAGGCACTGCATCCCCAGATAGAGATCAATACAGAACTACTAGTGGATAAGGAACAAGGATCTGTGAATTCATCCCATGACAAGGCTGCATATAGAATACATCTCAAGAAGAAGAGATATCATGACAATGCCACAATCTTGGTAGCTTGGTTTTCACAGAAGTAAAAAGCATTTGGAAAAACACCAATATAATTTCAGCTGTGTTAAATTCTTATCTGTCATTTCAATTAATAAACATCTCATTGACTCAGCTTTGGTCAAATATCCCTCTGGGTGTTTCAAGTACTTCATGTAGAGTTTTGAGGAATGCTCAGCATTGCCTTAGCCTGCCCTCGTCATTCCTTGATTTTCTAACAATTCACAAAGTCCTATTTTGAATCTCAAGAGCTACAACAGCCTCCTATCAACTGCAAAGTGCTGCCATCAACTGCAAAACTGCCTTAGGGCACACTCTTTTCCTCTAATTCTCCAAACAATGATTCTTTTCTTCTGCCTTTTAACTCAATCCCTTTAAAAACGGTGAAATTTTGTAACAGGATTTGTACAAATCCCTTAATTTTCTGTTCATTAATTAGTTATAATGAAGAACCATTCATATATAAGCTATGAAAACCTACTGCACTGCCTCTTGAACCCCTAGAGAAATATACTTAAGGTTTTCTCCTAAAAGACCTTCTCTGACAACAGCTATGGATGTCTGTGCATAGACTCCCGGCTTCCCATCTGCTGACGGAGGCTGTGAGACAGTCACAGTAAGTAACTTCACCCGCTTGCAGTGTTTCTAACATGCAGCACAATCTGAGTTTTCTTTATGGCAACTGAAGTGTTCCCTTCGTGGTGTTAATTGTGCTTAACAAGTATCGGCCCAGAGAGCAAGGGGGGCCGAAATTGTCAGAGCTTTCTCTTATGCCAGATGTCGCTGCTGAGGGGCACAATTACAGGAAATAACCTTTCCCGTAAGGAGGGGAAAGGGGGAGGCAGAAGGCTGCTTTGGTGCACACACCCAGTAAGTAACATGCAGATATCTGTGAATGCTCACACTCTCACGTGTACTCCTGTATTGGTGCGCAAGGTCATAAATTCCTGCCGTGTGGACCCACAAGTGAGTTTCTGGTGCACTGTCAACAGTATCTTCATGTTGCCTATACAAAATTTCACTTTGTCCCTGCCAGGACAGATAAAGACTGCTATTGTGCAAGAGTCTCACTTAAGAAATGGAGCATTTTAAGGATAAAAGCACTCCAGTCATTAGCAACTGCCTAGAAACCCAGCAGTGGGACTAATTCCCTGACTAATGCCATACTATGATGCCTTTGCAGCATCATTTGTTGCATGCTGCATTTTTGCCCACACTGATTAGCCATAATGCATTAAGACAAAATACCTTTTACTGGTATTTAACCAGTAGCCATATGGCTATTGCACCAGCTCCTCCATCCAGCTGGCTGGGTGGGCTGTATGGATATGAGGAGTGGCTGTGCATTACACAGCCGTGTTCATTTGGCTCAAGACACTGAGACCAGCTGTGCCTTCCTTAGAGGACTGTTATACCTTAAACTGTCATTTGAGCACATGTGAAGAGAGATGTTGATAAATTATTCTAAAAATTAGTCCAAAATTAGACTAAATTAGTCTCAAATCACAGATTCCCTTTAAGATGTTGCTTCTGTCCATTCAATAGTTTTGTTGTTCCCAGGACTTTTTTATCACAGCTTGCAGCTGCCACACACAGTGAGGGGTGTAAAACAAATAGATCTGCTTGATTAGAGCAATTCAGACAGAGAGACTTATCTTACCTATCTTTCACAGACAAGCACCAACTTTCAGATAGGATCCAAACATCCCAGCATTGGGCAGTGATGTGTATGAAGAGGTACTCTTGTCCTTGGAAAACAGCTACATTTCACTTCAAGGTATTTTCTAACCCACAAGACTAAACAGCTGCTAAAGAGCAGTCATGAAAGTCAAGAGTCCAGCAGCAACACTCATTTGAAACCAAACACCTGCATTTTAAAATCTGACAGCTAATACAATAATCACAAAGCATAGATTAAGTATGAGGTAAATATGAGTTCTCTGATCTGGTTTTCAAGCAAAGTATTACAAAGAAGAAAAAGGTCAATTCATTGGTTTCTCTTCCTTAATCTTAAACGCAGCAGTGTAGTTTTGAGAGTTGCCCACACACCCCTTCAATCTGTTTCAAAGACACTTTTGACCTCCTGTAGTGGGAGAGGTTGCTGGTTGCTTCTATTACTGTTGCTGTTGTCAAGGAAAGCAAAACACCAACAGTTGCTATCTCACCTAATTTGCAAACAAAAGCCAGGGACAGGTGAGAGTCAAAACTGTGTGGAAACAGATGTTTGACTAACTGGAACACTTTTGGATGTAACCAGCCAGGGTGCTGGCTATGAGCAGCAGCCCATCACTTCAGAATCAGCGTTTAAAAGGAAACCCTGACAGTCTTTGATTAGCATTGTTTAGAGTGCCTTGTTAAGACAGAAAGGAAGCAGTCATTTGGTTTCTAAGGAGCACCACCAAACAAAATACCAGATAAACTACAGAAATACAGCAGTCTGAGCAAGTTTCTCTGCACGTATCTCCACCTAGGAATTTCTCTTACGAAACTGGGCTCTCCTGTGCTTCCAGATACATCTGCAGGGATAGACTTAGCTTTAGAGGCACACTTTCACTGCTACGCCACTTACATGAAAGAGCTTTGTGGAGGTATGTGTAAATTCCAATTACTGTAAAGCCTGCACGCTGGGCTCTGACACTCCGATGGTGCCTGGGCCAGTCCTTCCAAGTCAAGACAGGGCAGAGTGACCTTGGAGGCAGAAAGCTTCTCCCTCCATGGGGTTCATCTGAAGAGCCCTTCTCATCCTCCAGTACTCCATGGGCACTGTTCCAGAGTGCTGGGTGGGAGGAACGCATAGACAGTGCAGCAGTGAGTTGTGTCAAGCCCACCTAAAGGCTATCCTGAAGGCACAGCAAGTCTTTCACACCCTCTTCTGCCCACCCACTGCTGAGCCCTGTCTGAAGTCACTGATTTCCATTTGCATTCCCTATACACTGATTCCAGCAAGGTATACACCATATGATACACATCTTACTAGTGACGCTGCACACAGGCTGGGAGAAATGCAATCTTTTTGTTGCTTAACAGTTCTCTGGTGGAAGCAGATGCACAGAAATGAGTTGCAGTACACAGGCCAGGTTACCAATGCAAGCCTAGGAACACGACAGTAGGGAATGCAGCAGGGAATCACCTGCACCTTTAGAGACAGTAAAATTACCTGATTGCCACCACATTCCCCCTCTGAGATCACAGAATCATAGAATCATTTAAGCTGGAAAAGACCTCTAAGCCCATTGTGCCCAACCATTTAATAACCAGCACTGCCAAGCCTACCATTAAATCATGCCCCTAAGTGCCATTTCCCAGCTTTTCATGTTTCTTCAATGGTCTCACCCCTATTTTAGGAAACAAAAGCCTTCCTGAGGGACCATCCAAGCCCATTTTACGTACTCTAAAAGCCTCAGACAGAAATACCACCCAAACTGTATTTTTGTTTCACTTCTCCATCTGTATTTACTCTTTAACAGTTGTGGCTTGTTTTTAATGGTGCTTTTAGTCATGTACATTTTGCATCAAGTGTGGCAAAGCAAAGTCAAGGTCAGTGCACGTTTTCTTTGTCTAATTAATTGCAACATTTTTCTACTACAGTCAGGCAATAAGGCGTCTGCCTTTAAATGGTGCTGGTGAGAAGAAGAAATGGATTCACATGAAACAAAGTCACTGTTTGAACTTCTTTTGATGCACTTCTCCATAGCTGTCAAATTTATTTCCTCATTTCTAGTATGATAAGCATGGAAATGTTCCTGGGAAGTAAGCCATTAAGCATCTTTACTATAGCCACCCCCCATTTTATACAGGAGAAACAGGCAAAGGCAATATGAATTCCTGAGCACCTGTGGCACTCCTGGGGCACATCCACCCCAAATTTTTTCCATATGAAATAAACACCTGAAGCAAGATTCTAAAAGCCGTGCATGAAGACCCAGAAGAAAAAGCAAGAGCAGATCCAAGTAGCAACCCCACCACTCCCTGCCTGCCTCCTTTCAGAAGTCAAGTCCTGGGGATGCCATTTATTAATGTTGCAAAAGGGCAGGACAAAGGTCCATCCATGTTAAATAGCAGCATGCACACATGGTTTGCTGTTGAAGTTTGTCCTTCCTCCCTACAACACAACCTTATGCTAAACACAGCTGAATTCTGCGCAGAGGATCCACAGTGCAAAAGTTCCCTTGATCCACAGGTGTGTGACTGACCTGTGAGACTGCCTCCAAGGTCAAGAGAAACTAGGGAAGCATTTTTAAGCATTATTAAGATATTTTAACAGGTTAATTAAAAAGTGCATTTCAACACAAAAGGGGCCACCCTCAGTGGCAACTGCTCTACTGTTCTCTGCTCTCATGCTGTATTTTACCTTCAGCATCATTTATGATTCCTTAAGCTCCATTAAAAGCACTAAATAGGCATATATTACACTTGTATCAGTCAAAAAGGACATTTTTCATGTGCTTTTGAGAAAAATGCACATGTTTTAAAAAAGTATATATTCTAGGGGATGACTCATAAAAATAGAAGGGAACATTCTTGAAAAATTTCACAAAGCAATTTATGATAAAAATGTTCTTACTTAAAGAAGGAACTACATAAATATCTGATTTGTGACTTTGTTTATATTAAGCTCATTCATGGGCACAGCACAAAAAATAATCTAGGAAAAGAATTGGTCTTCTTGAGGCTATTCTTCTTTGAAGTATTGAATGGTAAGACTAAAACGAAGTGGCTCTGCAGAAGAAAAAAATTATGCATATTCCCAAACATGGTTAGGATCCTGAATTGGCTAAATAAACAAGCCTAAATCATAAGGTTTACTGTTTCTCACAAACTTAGCAGCTGTGCTAGGAAAACACTTTCTCATTTGTTTGGGTTTTTTCCCTCTCTTCTCCTCTTGGGTCATATCAATATAATCCTTAGATCTAAGAAAACTTTTTCATTTTCTCTGCCTCACTTCCAATCCCTATTTTAACAACACTGCCTTAGGAAAAGCAGGTAAGTGCAAGTTCAAAAAAGACAGGAGAGATCTTCTGCCTGTCCTTGAAGTGCACTGCTGATCTTTCCTGCCTGTTCAAGTGGTTTTATTCACTTTTTTTCCAAGATGAGGCTGACAATGGCATGAAACAACTGGCTAACACTTTATCATTATTTTCCTCCTTGCTCATATTACAATTTCCTCCTGCCTTTGACTGCACACTTTGATGACAGTGTCTCTGCTTCAAGGCAAACACCACTTGGAACTGCAAGGGAAGCAGAAGTGAGTGATTGAAGCACAGCATCATCTCCCAATGAATGGGGTGGGAGACAGAAACCATCTAAATATTTGTGTCTCAGAAGAATATTCACAAGGACACACTGATCTATATGCCTCAAAATATCTCCCTTGCTTTGAAGGTCCTTTCAACAAGGTACAGGTAATCAAGGATCCTCTGAAGTTCCATGCTTCAGTGCTAGTATGTAAACAGATTCAGTAAATGATTTTATTGCTTCTTCTGGTGCACCTATATTCAAACCTTTTACTAGAAGGAGGTGAAGTACCTTTTAACACACTTTTAAACCTTGCATAACAAGGGACACATACAACTCTCCTGACCAGGAGGCAGCATGGAGCTCAGTGGCAACTTGTACTAGCTGATATGCAGACGCTTGTGAATAACTCCTTCATCTTAGGCTAATGAAATAAGAGAAGCATTTGCTCCCCGATTTTCTCTGCAATGATGTTCAAGCACAATCTTGAAATGCAAAAAGGTGTGCTCTGTGCTGAGAACAGAGGCTGAAATTAAAGTTTGCCTGTAATCTGGCTGTCTTGTCTGAAAACTTCTCTGGAGGAGACCATCCTATATGAACTAAAAGCCTGACAGTTTGGTTTGATAGTCCAGCATGGGGTTGGTTTTTTTTTTAATGCTCTGACTTAGCTTCTTCCAGAGTCACATACACTATAGTAAAAAAAAATTTAAAGAATATACATAGACAATGAAATTCAAAAGGATTAAAAGGCTGCATCAAGCCATCTGGAGAACCTTCCACCTCTCCTTTGCTCCAGTTGTCTGACAGCAATTGGAAGTATTTTTACAGTTTGTAATCGGCTAGCATCTGATTGGCAGCATTGTTTTTGCTTCACTAAAAATTACACTCTGAACACAGCAAAACTATGTTTAGCTCTGCTGTAACCCAACTTCAGCGAACTTCTTTTTGGATGAAGCACCGCTAGCAAGTTCGTCTCCTTGTGGAGCTCTCCAGTACCTTTGGACTGTACTCCAGTATACATCTTTCTGGAAAAGGCATCCAGAAGAGACCCAGTGTACCATCCCTAAACTGCAAAAAGCACTATTCCCACCAGTTCAGGAGGTCTCATTTTAGAACACTGAATTTGCTTGACAGAGATTAAGTATATATACCTTGATGTCTCTTGCACTGTTTAAGCTATTATCCTAATATGAATCTTAGTCCTGCTAGTTCCTTTCATGTCCTCTAGACTCGGTTATCATGTTAGTTATTTCATGCTGCCTCTCACAAATTGAGCAATTCTCCAATGAAATACTATAATCAAATCCTTCATCACTTCAAAATCTCCCATAAATTTCCAATGATTCCTGCCACATTAGTTCCACATTCCACCCAAAAACCACATCTACAAAGTCCATCTGAAACAAAGAGATATTTCTCAGGTGTTTCTGCCTGTCTCATGTGAACCTTTAGTGATGGTAAACACCATGGCGTGGTGTTAACACAGATTTTCCAATGTTCCGCGTGGGAAGCAGCTGCAGTGTACCTATGCATAATGCAAAATAAAATATGCAGCCTTAGTTTGCCCTGAACCCTCCGAACTTACAAGCCCAGAACAGTACACATCACATAGCATGTGCTTTGCCATGCAAAGGGAATGCGTATTTGCTCATACAACAATGGATATTTAAATTTCTGGTGATGTGGCATTTATGTGGCAGGATAAGATCCCCTTGTGACCACTAAATACTAAGCTTCACAACTTGTTTAGTTTTTTTTTCTCATTGCATTCTTACCCCTGTCACATTTTGGATACATCTGGGCATGTGAAAGGCAGCTGAAGCATCTCCTATCACCTAACTCAAAAGACCTAAGGGGTAGACATGCACAGAATGGGATGGGTTCCTTTCATTTTGTTCTGTGACCAGTGTGCTTTGAAATGTGTGAGAGGGTCTGTGGTCCCACTGGAGGGCAGAATTCAAATTGCTATAGCTATTCAGCCATTTGAAGGTGAGGCAGGAGGAGGGTTGTGCTGCCTGTACTGTGTCGTAAGTACCTTCAAAGGAGGCATCACAAACCACTCTTGCTTGAACCACCTGTGCTTGGGGGCCAACCTTGACCCTTCTCCCTGGAGAACCAGAAACATTCAAGCCCTCCCTGTTCAATACACCTGACCTGCTGTGAACCTCATCTTTTGCAGAAAGGGTCAGTTGTAGGTTAAGTAGACCATGCTAGCAACTGCTATAACTGCTGATGGCATTTAGTCAACCCTGAAATCATAACAGATTTAAGGGCCCTTTCAAAACTGCTCCACTCCCCTGGAAGCAGGCACCAGGAAACCACTGCTCTTGGTCTGCCATGAACAGGTGTATTTGCTGAAAATAACTCAAATTAAAAATATCCGTTAACATTCTTGCACAAATCCAACAGTTTGCTCTGATGGATTTATAAATCCCTTCTGAAGTGAAAAAAAAATAAAGCAACCCAGTCCTGCAGGCAGTTAAGCCCTGCCTAAGGTGATGCCTCCATTGCTACATTTTTTGAGTGATGTAAGAATATGAAAAAATTGAACAATTTGATGCATTTTACAATTTGTAGGTGTAATCTAGTGTAATAATCAGGTCACAAATCCTGAGGGCACACAGAAAGCAACCAAGAAAACATGTTCCACGTGAAGAGTCCGTACTTACCTTGTAGAACAAAGTGCAGAAGGTTTTATCTTTAAGGTCACCTCAATGGCAAGTTACTCTGTTCCATTTAAAAATACCCTGTATGTTTCTAAACCAAAATAAAATACTCTGCAAGATATGCTTTTAGTTTGTCTTAAATTAGAAGAATCTTCATGTACACCAGGACCACTTCATGAACACCCAAAGATCAACACTGCGTAGATGTCAGTGGTCTCCTGTATGGCCGAGTTTAGTCCTCCAAACCTGAAGTATGGTAAGAGCTGGTGAGAATGTTATATCCAAAAGCAGAACATAACCCAGAAGGTGTAAAGGTAATACTATGGACTAGAATCAGGTTTATAATATTAAACATATGCAATCAAATGAGTGAAAAACCCAAAGACAAAATACTTTGTCTTGACCTATTTTTGTTCTCAAATGTTTTCCAAGAACGGTTTCTGGCTGCATCTTTAAGTAAATTTAGGTATCTTAGCCATATGCCATAGCTCCGGGTCTCCTGTTCAAAGAACAACACAAAATATGCATGGCAGAACTTGTGCTGGAAGTACCCCAACAGCAATTCCCACCTCCTAATGGTGCATAATACTGTATTTTAACAAAGCTTTTCCCCTGAACTAAGACAGAAGTAATGAGCAGGAGCTATCTGGGAGGCCTGTCTCATTGCCTAAAGTAATAACATTTTGCTGCTAAATTCTGCTTCATGAGCACACCAAAATCTCTAGTGCATATTCACCATCTGCCCTATGTGACAAGCTGACCTCCGTACATGTGTCCTTGAAGCAAGACCATGGTGCAATTTTATCCATTTGAGGGACATGCACAACAAGAGAACAAACTAGTATTTCACTAAAAGAATGCAAAGAAAGTTTAAAACACTTCCTCCACACCAAGTTAGTCTTGAACTATTCATGAAAAGTTCTACATTTGCTTTCCTTTCAGCCAATGGCTTTGCAGCATTTTTCCCTATTTCAGTTTTTCAGTCATGACTCGCCCAGGAGTCTCCCTGTGTTGTGCTGGAGGCTCTTTAACTGCTGAACAACAGATACAGATTAGTTATTTCAGGGCCCTTAGGTATACTAGATGCCAAACCCCTCTCTTCTGAACCTGCCATTTAAAGCCTGTGCATCACTTTTCTTGGGGTCTCCCACTGCATAGGGGGATGTCTGGGGTTGGGGTGGGAATGAACATGCTGTGTCCCACTGCCTGCAAGCAATGAGAAACATCAGCAAACTTGTGTGCCTGCAATTAAACACTTAGCCACATTGGTCAGTGTCTTTTTCATGCTCAGATCAGATTCTGCAGCAGATGATAGATTAATTACAGCAATACATGATTAGAACAGGATGCCAAGTTGGCCAAATGTAAACTTTTTCTGCTGCTGTGTCTCTTCTGTACCCATGCATTTCTATAAGCACCAACCAAGCCATTAACCAGAGAAGAGACAGGCTGATTAAAAACACAGTAACTCAGGTGGGATTTCCATCATAAAATATGCGGTTCTGTTCAAATATCTAAACACGCAGAGATGCAAGTCTCTCTTGCTTGATTAGTAAGAACAGGTTAGCAGATGGACTGCACGAAAATAAGGCATGACTCAGCACTGACCGATTTTCTCCTTCCACCAAGTCTGTGTTTAAGTTTTTAAGCACTGCCTGTCAGTTTGGTGAAGAAGGTATAGAGAATTTAGATTAGTAAGACCACTAACAACACATGGAATAGTCACAGTAGTGACAAACAAAAAAACTCACTCCATCTTACTATTTTCCCAGCTATAAAAGACACCTACTTAACAAAGTTTTTAATTTTGCTCTTGCTACTGAATTAAAAGTGGGATACACAAAAGACTTGGTTTTGCTTTTTCAGAGACTCATGGATCAGATTTCAGTTTTTAAAAATAAAAACTGAAGTATCTCTCATCTTTCTTCCTCCCTAACCAAATTCATGAAGCTGATGAGATTCAGACAATCCTGGTTTTACTTACTTCACTGTCAAAGTAATGTACAAATTATTTGAGATGTGTGATTGGGATGCTACTATATAAGAAAGTCAGATTGGGAATCATTGTATTTCTTAACTTTGCCAGAGTCCCAGAGAAAAAGAGCATCTGAGATAAGTATTTCTTGAATTACTTAATCTGTAGCTAGTAAAATTAAACTGTTCCAGAAAACACGATCTTTTAAGTCCTAACCTTTCTCAAAAAAAAAAAAAAGGAAAGAAAAAAGATGGCAAGCTGTGCAGGAAGAGAGCAAACTGTTTTGTGTTTTCACAACACAGAATGCATTTCTTTGAGCCTAACAATAACATACTATAATTTCCTCTGACAGGTTTTATCTTTCCCATATATGTAAGTTGATATTTTTCACTTTTATCTAATCAAACTAAATGATTACTTTTTTTTTTTTAAGCTTAGAATAGGCCTTTTTCTGGGAATTGGAGCTGAACAATGTACACAAGTGGTATACAGCACCATAAAGGCACATGGTAATGACAACAGAATACCCAGACAAAGGCGACAGCTGATACTCTGGTCACTGTGGGGTTGATGAAGTTATCTGCCAATAACTGATGATTAGTTAGGGTGAGGACTTTACCCCATGTTTCTGCTGGTCTCCAGGGCTGTGCAGCAGGTCACACAGGAGTCAGTAAGTAGGGAAGCTGGGCAAGTTCCTCCAGCTCTCAGCTCACCTGTTTTTTACCTCTCTCCCTCTTGAAGGGATGATATTTTAGGGGGGACACACACCCTGACATGGTATTTTGCTTTTAAACCTGCTTTCTAAGCACTCAGTCCTGAAGTTTCCACTCTCTACTTCATACAAACAGACATGCAAGTCCAGGGGACAAGAACAATAGACTCAGACTTGACACAGGTCTGCCATTAGTCTGGGACTGAGAAGACACCCTAGCATTTAAGTTCTCCCAAATAACAAAGATCATTAGCTTTAATTTTATTTTCTTCCCACATTAACAGCCACAGTCCTCACTGTATTTAGTTGCCTTTATCTTGTCTCATAAAAGGCACATCAAGATGGAGAAGGGTCTCTTTCAGACATTTTTAGAGCAGAACTGTGCTATCATCATGTCTCACATCCTCAAATCTATTTTTTTGCAACATTCTTAATGGAACAGCATCATATTTGTATGAGTGAAGTTTGCAACAAACACAAGATGCGCCCTCTGGGATTCACATGTTCTTGCTTTAATTAAAAAGAAATCCCATTAAAACTTGCCATTGCCACAAGTGAATCAAATTAATTTTAAAAAAAAAATTGGAACAAAATTGGTTTTTGTGAGGTAACAATTGCAGCTTAAATCTTCACACTTCTAATAGCATAAATTAAAACATATGACTTAGAAGTATTTTCCTCAGGTCTGAGGAAATCCACTGAAGTGGCATAACCTTGAGAAACACTGTGCCTACTAAATCTACCCCAGGGAAAGGAATGCTGCTTATTTTTAGGTTCAGTTCACTCAAAACTGCACACTTGCTAATAAGGGTAATAAAATTTTTACGTCAGATGCAGAAACTGTTTAAGTATCTACTTCCTTAAAAAAACCCAAACAAAACAACAAACCTAAAAGCAGAATAAAATTGATCTACTTAAAAATGAAATCATGTTTAGGACATCTTGTTTTAGAGCTTCCAATAACTGAGACGGGATGTGTTTGCTTTCAATTTCCTACTATTCAGGAGTATTTGTTTGACCTACTGCTGCAGATGAACTTTGCAAGGGTGTATGGTTGAACTATGTGAATGATGACTGAAGATAAGACACAAACTAAGTTCTCCATGGCTTTTCTGATTGCTTAGTCCTTTGCTCACGGCTGAAGAGCCAAAGAGATTGCAGAGAGAGGGAGAACCAAAGGATGGACGAATGGATAGCCAAGTCCTGCTTTGGTTGGTAATTGCAAGAGATCAGGGAAGGGAAACATTGCAAAAGCAACAGAACAGTAGTTTTAGAGTAGCATCCAATGGTCCCACTGGACTGTAAACCTCTGCACTCTCTGAACCATTCCAGTAAGTGAAATGGAGAACCCAGACGTGTCTGTGGGAAGGAAGGCTCACTTCCCATTTGGCCCACTCCAGCCCAGCCCCAGTGGCGCTGGAGAATGCTTGTAGGGTTCCCACAGGAGCACAGCCCAGCATGAGATCATGACAGGCAGCGAAAAGGCTGTCTCTCAGGTCTGAGGTTAAACTCAGATTGACATAGGCACGTCTGCACAGAGTTTCAACCTCTCAGCCCCTGCTTCTGTGCTCATTCCATCAGCTATGACGCTGCTCGTGCCAGGACAGCCACAGCCTTGGTGCAGGACAAGATATTAACTTAATTTAGCAATGCCTTGACAGTCATATTTTCAATGTAGAACACAGTATTAACTTAGTTAAGCAACAAATTGCTAAACTAGATGAAAGCTCTGACAGCAGTCCAAGCTTTGCTGCATTATCAAGCAGCTGAATAAGCTGCCCACTAACTTTTGTCATGGAAGAGAGAAAACATAGCAGGGGTGGGGGCTGTGGGAGTAACCTCTTCCTTTGCATTTCTGGAAGTAGATGACTGGAGTGGGAAGATGCTGTCTGCACTGCAGCAGAGATGAAAACCCCTGGTTGTGGTTTCTGACCTGCTTCCAGACTTTGCCAGCTCAAATGTCAACCCTATTTACATTTCCACATCCCTCGTGAAACTCTTACACACCACGACTGCGGTTTCATCTCTCCCTGCTCTGCTCAGGAGCCAAATTATTGCAAGCAGCACCATTTTCAAAGTTTGTGGTCTCTTCCAGTGAGGAAAAAGGCACCACAGCATTACCCAACCATGCCTTCCCTAGCTGTTAGGCTACCTCCCAGACACTTCTCCCTGGAGGGTGGTATACATTGTTACCTGTTGTGGCCATTTCCATGCTCAGCTATGCCACACATATATGCTTTGTGAGCTAGGCTTCCCAGCAGGCAGAGCAGACTTCCAGGGTGAACTTGACACCATCCTTAACAAGATGAGCACACCCAAGGGGTTAAAAACCCCACACCATTCAGCATATCTGTGGGGACTAATTCAGGAACACAGCGGAAGAAAAAGGCCAGGTAGGAGAGGGTGCTACCTCCAACTTTTGTCTAGGCTGACTATGAAGTGGTCTTCAGACTAGCAAGACATTTTAAGGACTCCAAACTTTATTACAGTCTCATATGAAAGTTTACCACCTGTTCTTATCTTCAGATAGAAAATTTCTTTCACCTCTTTCTTTCAAAATCAATTCAAACTACTGTTCCTTAACACATCACTGAAAATGAGCAAATTCTGGCAGTAAGCCTTGGTACCAACCCACTGTGAGAAGCAGCAGTCTGTAGAACTCTTGCTCTGCCTCTCCCACTCCTGTCCATGCACTCTGAAGTCTCACATACTTCAGGAAAACTCCCAACGACTTGGAAAAACAACCTGTAAATTATGAACTGTCTGCTCTCACCTTCCTTGGCATTTCTGGTTTTACATTCTTAATCCTGAACTTTCTCATGGTCAAAACCATGAGGTGAAACATAATTGCGTGTGTGTCTCTCTTATAGGATAAAGAGGATAAACCCCAGAATTCTGGCAGAATTTTTCCTGTGGACAATTGCTGTTGCAGCTAAATTCATGACAAAATACAATGTTTATGTTAGAGCTGCTTCTTTCAGTGCTTCCCTGACAGGGTTGCTCATTGGATTTAGGTGATGGGGCTGGACACTGGCTGGGGACATGGCAGCACAACCAACAGCAAAACTTTGCACAAATTAATCTTTATTATAAATGACAAAAAATCCTGTCTGCTTCACAAGACCCAGAAACAGAGAAAGGAGAAGATGCAGCCTTGTAAACTTAGAGCTGCTTCTTTCAGTGCTTCCCTGACAGGGTTGCTCATTGGATTTAGGTGATGGGGCTGGACACTGGCTGGGGACATGGCAGCACAACCAACAGCAAAACTTTGCACAAATTAATCTTTATTATAAATGACAAAAAATCCTGTCTGCTTCACAAGACCCAGAAACAGAGAAAGGAGAAGATGCAGCCTTGTAAACTTAGAAAAGTTTAGCAACAGAATCCTGCTGGTTCCCAGAGTACTGTCTCTGTTTATGGCACACCAGAGTCTTTCCCTTCTGATCCTGCATAAAGGCATCATTACAAAGGTAGAGAGGAAAGGAGAGGGGGTCTGCTCGTGATTGCCAGAAGGCACAATCAAGAGTCCTATGAAGAGCAAAAGAAATATGTTATTATCACCCATTAATGGATTAGGAAATGTACATGATAGTGGTTTTTTTTGAGAATGTGGATTATGGACCATCTGTTGGTCTGTTTCACCGTGGGTAGCACGTAAGCATTTCTGAATAGCATAAAGCTGGACAGTGTGCTCAGGCTGTATTCCTTGACTGCTTTGCTCCCCATGGACAGCTCATCTAAGGTGTGTGACATTTTCTCCCATCCTGTACAAGTCATTGTTCATTGCTACCAGCTATCCTTTCACTGTCTGAAGTGAGAAAAGATGCTTGGGGAAGGAAGTCTAAACCTCAGTCCCAAGGACTAAAACTGGGCAACGCTGGACCTGAGGGATAAGTGTTTTAAATGTGTGCAGAAGCCTAAGGTAGAATAGCCTTAGCCAAGTTATTATTTCCTGCCTTCTTGAGATGAAGAACCAACAACTGCAAAGCACATTTGAGAATATCTGACAACTCACTGCTCTTTTTCAAACCAGACCTGAGCAAGAAAGCACTTCTGTCCTGCTCATCCCTTTCTCCTAGACCTTCTTCCTTCTGTCACCCAGTTGTTCAAATCTACCCCTACACAGATATTTCAGTGATGCTCTAGTTTTAAGCAGTGTGTTCAGGTGAGTTAATTCAGACCAAAGACCTCAGGCAGCCTGCCAAAGTCATGCTAATTAGCTGGCTGAGCAAGGAGTATGTTAGCCTTACAGCAGAACATACCGACTTGACTTGTATCAACAATAAAAAATGCTGCCGCGTGAAGCTGGAGGGTGTTCTTGGTAAGAAATCAGTGTAAAAAAGGACAACAGAACTTAATTTCCTCATCAGAAAGCCTCCAAGTTAATGGTGACCAGGTCAAATCGAGGTTTTATTACATATAGATTCTGACCAAGATACTCTTTACCAACTGAACTAGGGAGAATAATTTGAAATTCAAGTGAACACAAACTCAGATCTGATTTCAAGGAGAATTTCCATCTGGAAAAATTGTGAAGAACTGCTGGCAAGTAATGGAGGTATCGAGGGCTAGTAAGATTCCAAACTGGAAAATGTATGCATGACAATGGTGAAATTTCCAAACAGCAGAGGATTAAACCTAATTGGATTTGAAGCTGCAGATAAAAAGCCTTAAGTTTCAAGGCAAGTGAAACCCTATTTAAGCAGAATCCTCTCCATCACTGCATTATTTCCCTAACCAAGATCACTGTTGAAGCTGCAACATGTTTATGGCTCCTTATTGATTCAAACTTGCCTTGCTCACTATTATACCCATGGGATTTTCAATCACTTACTTTTGTGGAGTGCTGTCCCACATACCTTCCATTTAGCTTCTGTTGAGAGATGTCAACCTTTTAGATTTTTTTCACTGCATATTCAATAGTGTCCCAGTTATGCGTCACTAGGGAAATTTAAAAAATTTTCCAGTGATTTGTCTTAATTGATTACAAAATAGTAAGAGTCATATGACACAACATTTTCTCCTGGCTTTAGATTGTTCCTATGAACTTTCTCAAGTCTTATTTTCGGATCTAAAGCACTGACAGACTGATCAAAAGCAGCAGCGGAGTAGCCCTAATCAGATTTTAGACCAGGTTGCTTCCCCGCCTCCCCCACCAATTTCAGCTTCTTATCTTAAATCAGTCGTGCCATCTGTAGGGGAATGGGAATTAAATCTACCTGAAATCCACAGAAAACTTTTTGTTGACTTCACTGTTCCTGCACAGCCTCTGCTGCTTTGAAAGTCCGTTGGGAATTCTTCCAGAATACAACATAACATGGACAGAGTTAGTTAGGCAACTCCTATTTACCATGAAACAGGCCTTAAAGAATATGTTGAAATGGGTATTAAATCATGGAAACTACAAATGCTGCTAACCAAATGTGTGGTATACACATCCTTTTCCAATGACAGAACTGTTCTGAAGACCCAGCAAAATGGTGTACCATGAAACACACGCTTTCAAATCAAAATACTCATCTGCATCTCTCCAATTAAAAGAATCATTGGGACTCAACTGCAGGCACTCAAATGTTAATGGAGTTGTACACACACGCCTATGTGTGTGTACTCTCTATAAAGTGAGTTGCATTGACATGGAGACCCCTTTACAAATCTGCTCCATGTGGTCAGCTTTATGAAGATCATGAGTTGACACAGAAATCACATGTGTGGGCGACAGAAGCAACTCAGATTTTGTGACAGTTAGCCTCTAACAAGGAAATTAATGGGAAACTTACTTTGAAATTAAACAATGTTGCACACTTCTTCCTGCAGGAACCCCTTGCAAATGGCTCTGGCTAAATCTTTTCTGAGTCTTATTCAGCCTCAAAATCACCTTGCTTCAGTACTTAGTCTATTTTAGTTGAACTGTTGGTATGTGCAACTAAGGTAATTGAAATCCACCAATTTGAGAAAATAGCATATCCAAAAGGCTAGCTTTTGGTTGATTCTACTGGCGTATGTTCATATTTTTGCATGATACAGGTGAAGTCCTACAGCTTCTACACTAAAACCAATGCCTTGAATTTAATGCTCAATATTTCTTTAAACTCCTCTTCAACAGATCAAAGCATCTGGTAGACAATAGACATGCATTAGGAAAGCTGTAAGAACTAAGTACAAAGTATTGATAAAGTCATTTGTTATCCACATGCCTCTAGAGAGGCTACTGCAGATTTGAAAGCTTATCCTACCACAGTTCCACTGAACCAGGATAAAACTTTAAGCTCTTATTCTGCTTCAATTATCACTACATTTGACAGTTGATCCACAGTCCAAGATAACAAATTGAAGGGGCTTTGGATCTCACTCTTCCTGCTTTACCATCCTTGCACCTTACCTTTTAATAGTAAGACAAAAATCATTGAGCAGGCAGGTGAATACTGCCCCATGAGTCAGTGCAGATGTGGCACACTACATTCTCCCCACCCATGTGAACTGGGGCTGCATGATTAAAGCTAGCAATTAAGAGTACAAAACAAATATCCTTCATGACATCATCCCAGCCTCAGAGCGTGAGAGCTTCCTTTCACCCTCCCTCCACCTCACTGTTTTCCTCCAACTACTTCCCAAACTTCATCCTATGACAGATTCAGGGTGGAGTAATACAAGTCCAGAACCACCAAAAATGCTACATGTTTTAAACTATGAATACTTGTTCCACCTACAACCAAGGAATGCCCAATTCTAGAGGTGCAAAGCCTGAATAAGCAAGAAGCAGTATGGTTGCTCCTGTCCTGTTGCAATGGAAAAAAAAGCTGGAAATCTTTGAAGGCGCCTTCAAATTTCTGTGACTGTCTGGTCCCACAGGCAGGGATGCAGCTGACTTCTAAAAGTATGGCCACAAACAGTGAGAGTTAATCCAGGAGGCCGAAATTAAGGACCTACCCCACATTTTACATCCTTCTCCTCTTCATCCATGAAGAAGAACTGACTTGCTACCTAAACTGCCTGCCAATCACAACCATTAAAAATGTTTTAGGTTTCAATTTTACTGGAACCAGTATGCAAAGAGTCAAGGTGATTTTTTTCTTTCTTGAAACTTGGCAGCCTTGTGAAGTTTATCGGTAGCAATGCTGTCTACTAAGGAATGAGCAGTATCCACTTTCTTTATTCTCTATTTTGTCTACTTCAGGTTTTGGGACAGAAACTGTATCTTATAACAAGTTTATGTAATTACTTACATCCAATTTCAAATCTTAATTAGGGATGTAATGATGACCTATAAATAATATTTAGAACAGCATTAATCTATCCCTGCTTCTTCACTTGAAAGGTAACAGGAACTAGACCATCAGGGAAATAAATTACAGACAATTTGAGTTTTGAGAGAAATGTCAGAATAAGAGCTTGGGATCTGCATTGCTGCAACAGCTTCTGTCTGTGGGAAATCCCATGGGTACCAAGGAAAACAGGAAAAGGTGGGATGGTGGGCCTACTCATAGCCTGATAAAGTAATATACAGGACATAAAGTAAAATGTACAGGACATCATAGGACTCAGACCCTGATCCTGACCAAGTGCTTCAATTAAAGTAATTTCAACACAAATGAAAAAAGGATAATGTCAAACCTGAGTTCAGGCATCTTGCCTGATAAATGCAAAATGGAATATACTCTACTGTGCTACCACCCTTAAAAAGCATTTTCCCATTCCTTCAATGGCAGTCAGGCTGGATCAGGAATGAACTCCTTGCACCAGGTGTCAGATACCAATGATACTTCACTTGCTAAGAAGCCTCTAATAAAAAGTCAAAATGCTCAACACATAATTGCTACTGACTGACAAAACCAAGTCGTAGTCATACTCCTCAGAAAATAACCCAAGTGTGACTTCACTGTCTTGCCAGTGCAAACACAGCTATCTGCTGGAATAATTATCAAACTGTTTCATAAAGAGCCCCATAAAAAAAGATTTCATCCTCACTGAGGTATAAAATTAGCCAGTGGAATCTCTGAACCTTGAAGGGGATGTCTTTTGTGAAAATTAACTGAATTGACTATGCTTTAAATTAAAAACAAACCAAGAACTAAGTTTTCCATTCTGAATGGAACTGAAACCTTAGAGTGACAGTTGTATCTTTAAAGGTTTTCACTAAAATCACATGATAATATCCTGAGGAACACTAAAGCTACTTTTTTCCCTCTCAACAGTATCAGTTTACAGCTCAAAAACACAAGGGTGGAGGAGGAAATTCCTTTATTCTCACCTTCCCAAAAAAAAAAAAAATAAAGTTCCTTTTCAGCAAGCTTTAGTACAATGAGTTTGTCATCAATTGTTTGCAGGAAACATCTCACATTTTTTCCTTCTCTGCAATGAGTCTGATCACAGCAGGTTGACTTAGTTTTAAAAAGAAAACAAGGCAAAGGGGAGGCAAAAGCTACAGTCAAGTAAGAAATCAGAAATCCCACCAAACTCAGTAAAAGTATAATGCTCACAGAAGATCCAAACAATGTATAAATACAAGACCAGAGCAATTTGTAAAGTGTGAAAAGACATATGTGACTTCACCAAATAATATAAAAAAAGTAGCAAGTAGAAAGAACTTACTCCATTCTGAAAGAAGGACTGATTTACCACCTCAAGAAAGACAAAAATAATAGCACATGGGCAGCATTCCCACTATAAGCCAGGACTAACAAGGATATGTAAATATATTTTTAATTTTGCTTGTTAAAGGGTGCTGTGAATAAACTGTTTGGCCTGCAGCAACAATACTGCAACAGATGAGAGCAAGAATTTAAGCCAAGGAGGGTGCTCATCAGTTGATAAATGCAGAAGTTAGTGTGGAGACAAGGGATACAGATAAGGCAGAGGCACTCAGTACCTTCTTTGCCTTTGTCTTTAATGTCAAGACCAGCTGTCCTCAGGATACCCAGCTCCTAGAGCTGGAAGTTGGTGATGGGGAGATGAGTGAGGCCCCTATAATCCAGGAGGAAAGAGTTATTGACTTGCTGTGCCAACTGGACATTCACAGGTCCATGGGCCCTGATGAGATCCACCCCAGGCTAATGATGGAACTGTCAAAAGAACTTGATAAACCACTTGCAATAATCTACCAGCAGTCCTGGATAACTGGAGAAGTTCTGGCTGACTGGAAATAGCAAATGTGACACCCATCTATAAGAAGGGTCAGAAGGTGGATCTGGAGAACTACAGGTCTGTAAGCCTAACCTTGGTTCTGGGAAAGGTCATGGAAGAGATCATCCTGAGTGCCATCACATGGCACATGCAGAGCAACCAGGGGATCAAGTCCAACCATCACGGATTTTTGAAAAGAAGGTCCTGCTTGACCAACCTGATCTCCTTCTATGACAAAGTGACACATTAGTGGATGAAGGGAAAGCCATGGATGTGGTCTATCTGGATTTCAGTAGGGTGTTTGATACTGTCTCCCACAGCATGCTTCTAGAAAAAGTGGTTGCTTGTGGCTTGCATGGAAT
>NW_008650056.1:9242-11407 GCF_000695815.1 Acanthisitta chloris | reverse complement strand
GGAGCTAAATCCAATTGGCAGCCAGTTACTACTGGTGTTCCCCAGGGCTCAGTATTGGGGCCAGTCCTGTTTAACATCTTTATTGAGGATCTGGATGTGGGGATTGAGTGCATCCCCATTAAATTTGCAGATGACACTAAATTGGGTGGAGCTGTTGATCTATCTGAGGGTAGGAAAGCTCTGCAAAGAGACCTGGGCCGACTCGATCAATGGACAAAAGATAAATGCATGAGGTTCAGTAAGGTTAAGTGCTGAGTCCCTGCACTTGGGACGGACACAACAACCCCATGCAGTGCTACAGACTGGGGGAAGAGTGGCTTGAGAACTGTTTGTCAGAAAGGGACTTGGGAGTGCTGGTTTACAGCCCGCTCAGTATGAGCCAACAGTGTGCCCAGGTGGCCAAAAAGGCCAATGGCATCTTGGCCTGTATCAAGAACAGTGTGGCCAGCTGGAGTAGGGAACTGATCATCCCCCTGTACTTGACCTTGCTGAGGCCACACCTTGAGTACTGTGAACAGTTTTGGGCCCCTCACTTTGAAAAGGACATTGAGGCACTGGAGCAAGTCCAGTGCAGGGCAGTGAGGCTCATGTAAGGTTTAGAACACATGTTGTTTGAGGAATGTCGGAGGGAATTGGGTTTGTTTAGCCTTGAGAAGAGGTAATTCAAGGGAAACCTTATTGCTCTCTACAACTACCTGAAAGGGAGTTGTAGAGAGGTGGGGGACGTTCTCTTCTGCCATGCCTGCAATGAGGGGACTAGAGTCAATGGCCATAAGCTGAGACAGGAGAGATTCAGATTAGGTATTAGAAAAAATATTTACACTGTGAGGATGGTCAGGCACTGGGATAGTTTGCCCAGGGAGACGGTGGAGTCATCATCCCTGGAAGTATTTAAGAGGCATCTGGATCTGACGCTGGAGGATATGGTTTAGGGTTTAGAGGTTACAGCAGAGTGGCAGGTTAATGGTTGGAATCAATGATCTTACAGGTCTCCTCCAGCCTTGATAATTCTGATTCTATGCTTTTAAATCTTTACTCTTACTGATTTCTTTAAAGGGTTTTCTCTAGTGTAAAGCAGTCTCTGCAGCCTTCTGATGCTGCTCCTCCTGGTACCTTCCACTGATGGGGAAAAAGCCCAATGTTGTTCTTCTTTGGAAAGCTCTGCTCTTTCTCTGAAATAATCATTGGTAAGGCAGTAACACACAGCTGTTTGAGAAGGTATAGTTCTAGAAAGAATCAGAATGGCAGGGATGAATTGTGCTTTCTGGCCATTTAAATTAACCCCTGCAGAAGCTCATGTCAGGCAACACCCTGAGGCTTTCCTCTCCAAAACCAGAACACCGCTCCTGGTCTGCCCTTTGGTAAGGGGGAGCAGCACTGTGGGAAGTGACCAGGAGTAAGGTCAAGCCTTCAAGGTCTCCTCCTGACTTCTCGTTCGGGATGAGTGTTACACGTGCCATGTATACCTACTTGATGCTGAAAATCCAGATACTGGCAAGTATCAGCAAAGTGAAAAGGCTCGCCTGGTAATGGCATCCCAGGAAGGCAAATGTAAGTTCTACCTCAGGAGCAAAAATATAATTCAGTCAACCCATCTAAGATACAATGCAAACAACTTGATGGTGAATCAGACCAAAGGACTAGCATGGTGACAAGGGTCAAAATCTTCTCTGCCATGCTACCAGATCTCTATTAACTCTCCAGCAGCTAGGTCACTTATGGACACTCGCCGGCACACAGCTGGCAGCAGAACTTGGTTCAGCTGATAAGGTCCTCATGGGTGCTCCTACTGCTCCTGTCACATACCTTACTCACACAAGCTTATGTTAACAAGAAGCTGCCAGTATCAACTGACTCACTCAGAGCACTTCCTTGTAGAAAATGACTTAACCTTCCCCTCAACCTCCACAAACGAAACAGTCACCAGAGCTGGGAAGGGTTTAGGACATGTACTCTTTACTCTTGTTTAGGCTCTTGACACCACGTGCCAGCAAATGCTTCAGAAAGAAACTCATAAAACACTGAAAGAAGTTTTGAGGCAAGACAAGAAGTAGGTTAAAGGTAGAGGGAGGAGACAGTTTGCCTTGCAGAACAAGAGACTAGGAAGACAGGCGTTTGAGAAGCAAAAGGCAGACAAAATTGCAGAGGCAACCCAGACTGGAAAA
>NW_008650056.1:247-9226 GCF_000695815.1 Acanthisitta chloris | reverse complement strand
GCTGAACAAGGGCATGAGCCAACATCACTGCCCTGGCCAAGGTGACTTCCTGGGTTAGTACACTGAGCAGAGCTCCAGGGGAATGCTGTCACCCTCCACCTCCTTCCCATCACCGACTTTAGGAGAGCTAGGACCCTGCTCTGCCACTCCAGGGACAGTTATTTTTTGTTATCTTTTTAACAGCCAAACCAAAGGGACTCTGGCAACACTGTCACAGACTGCAGGAAATACTGGGAGAGACTAGTAACATATTTCTCTGTTTATCTGTGTTTGTTAGCACAGAGTAAATCATAGAGACTTCTCCTGCCAAACCATACCCATTAGCATTACTGAAAGTTTGGGTCTCGGGTTTGAGGATTTGCTATTTTGAAGGAGGGGTGGCTTACATCAGAGCTTTTCAGAGAAGGGTATAAACCTCAGCATCTGAACAACAAGAACAACAAAGGCTCCAGAGACGTCATTTTTTCAGACTCTTCTGATCTTTACAATACACTCTAAACCTCAATGTTTTTGTTAGTTTTTAACTCTGCAGCTCAGGAACAGTTCTAAAACTTTAAAGATGTAAAAAAAAAATCATAGTTAGCAAGCCAAAACTTGTTATCAGTGAAGCTGCTCTATGGTTAACTAAGAGGGAATTTTATTCATTCCTTAGAGTTTCCTGTAAGCTGAAGGAAAGAAAAATTTGGTTTTAGCCTCCTTATGAGACTTTCTCCTACCATCTATAGTAAGCTCTACATCAAGCCCACATAATCCAAGCAAATATGATTTTACTAGAAAAAGTAAACTTCAAACACTATTCTACTGCATGAATTATTACTTGATGTCTAGCAACAGAATAGACACACAAAACCTGTTTCAAACCAATGCTAACTGTATCACCCAGCATCTAGTCCAAAAAATGAAATGAAACACAGCAGCAGGGGCCTGTTTCCATACTGCCCAGCTACTTACAGTGCTCAAAGTCCTGCCTGACTAGGAGGAACTTGAGAAATTTTGTCAGCACAGCCCTCCACAATGGATCTCCTTTGGTGCTGGAGCCCACCACCATGTTTATCATGGCATCATGCCTAGCAAAGTGAAGTTCTCCTGCTGTGAAATTGGGTCCCCTTTTCTTCTTTAAAGAATTCAGGTACCCTGTTTCAAACTTGCATTTGCCGCAGTAAGAACCGCAAACTCTGCAGTGTCTCTTTTTATTTCTCCCCCTCCCTTCCATCTCCAAAGGAAATTAAAGTATTCATTAGATCCAGCAGCTAGAAAGATTTAAATCACGCCATTTAAATGGCATGATGCATTTCCCAATGCAGCTGCACTCTGACAGATGGCTGATGGCAGTGGGATGCTGGGCAAAGCACAGGCCTTTTAACCACAGAGCCAGTCCCCATCCATAAAATACAGCCATCCCACTGTGCCCTGCTGTTACACTCCTACTAAACTCACAGGTCCTTGCCACCTATGAATGCATAGCCAAAGAGCTGGCAGAACACCTGCAGTGAGAACTTGACATTTTGGTGTTCAGATGTTCACTACTCACTCATGCAGTCTGGACCAGCAGCTGCACCTGTGCCTGGAAGATTCAAACCCTCAAAAAGCAGGTGTGGGCAGTGACTCCTTGTCTGACGTTTCACACTTTTTCTACAGAAAACTGAGAGGCGGCCTCAACCTGAACCCAATCCTGCCATTCTCCAGAGATCATGCAATGTAGCTTGAATGCTGTCCATGTGTCACAAGGCTAACGTCAAGGAAAAGATGGCACATATTACATCAGCAGAAGTGTTTAGTCTTTAATTATCTCGGATTCGCTGCATCTTCAGATGAATACTTCTGGCCAATGCAACTTGGCCACAGATTTAAATGCCATCTGGCTCTCAACTTAATGAACACTGACATAAGTAAGCTCCTGTCACTCTCCTTCCACACTCACCACTATTTTTAATAGGAACTGAGCAGTTGATATGACATGACTTTTTTATGTATTTGGTTTTGCCTTTTGCCTCTGGGTCACTTACCAGTGCCTAACATGCCAACAGACACACCCACACGTTACCATCTGCACCTGCAGGATCCCAGCTTTATTTTCCATTCTGCAGAACATGTCCCAGAGGCATGGGAAGAGGAACACTTAAAAGATACCATGTACATGCTCCTCTGCCCTCATGTATCTACACCCCAGGCAGTTGGTGATCAGCTGGCAATATCCCCTTGGGCTGCCCTGGAAAGTCCCTTTTTTGACAGTTCACGCTGCCAAGAACTTAGGGTGTTGGCTTGCTTTCCCTTCAGAAAGCTTGGATAATCCAGAGCCCTGGAACACGCACGAGAACAGTCCTATCATCCTTTTCTTACAGAAAGTAAACAGGTTTCCAGCGGGAGATGGTTTAATACAAACCCTATCCAGCTCATCACAGCAAAGTCACGTCCTTTACCCAGGCCAGCAGGATACACTGACTTGCCAGAGTCAACAAGAACAGTAGGCAAGACATGCCTGAGAACTGAACTTCTGAGTTTCCTACATATCCCACAAGAAGCAGAGAATAATAAACCAATTCTGCTGTTAAACTATTGCTGCTATACAGAAGAAAGCCCTGAATAATGGAGAGGCCTGGGGAATGAATGACAGGCAGAAATGCAGAAGGCATTTGATGACAACTGACAGACATGACCAAGAAATCCCCCTACAAGAAACACTAATTCTATTGCAGGCTCTTCTTTTCAGGACAGCTGCTTCTGAAAGACTGGTTTTGTTTGGCTCAATCACCAAACACTATCTGGGATCCAACTATGACACTGACCACCATCACCCACCCCCAAGAAATCAGCAAAATGCCTGTGGAATTAACTGCCACTCAAAGCTAAATTCTGGGAAGTACTGCTCATGTGCTAATAGTGTCACAAACTGGCTCCAGGACTGTCTAAAAGTGCCAGCAGTTGTCAGATTTCCAGTGACAACTCCAAATATGATTTTTTTTCCCCCACGGCCAATCCTCCTAGAAATTTCAAAATTACCTGAGCTCCCCACTGCTGTCTCCAAATTAATTAGATGGAAAAAGATTTTTCAAGAAGTTTAAGGGCTTCAAATATATCCTGGTCAAAAATGTCAACTAATTAAAAGGTATTTTTAATTTAAAATGATAACTATTCCCTAGAAATCTGTCAATATGCATTCTGATCCGCTGTACCATGCCACTTCTGTTCTCATTAACCAACTTGATAAACACAATTTACACATCATGATGAGCATAAACCTCGTCCTCACAAACATATTACTCCAGAAAGCCAAACAGGCAACAGGCTTGGGGTACAGAGAGGACAGATATAAGCAGAATAGCCTCAGGCTTCTATCTGATGAAACAACAGCATCTAAAGCCATCCCAGGTTCTTCCATGCTACTCTTTAGATCTGACTAAATGATCAAAATGGTTGGTTTGATTAAGCCAATTTCCAGTGATGTACTGAACCAATGTGTTCAGAATAACCACTGCTTTCACAACAGAAAAAACAGAGAATCACTGTAAATAGTTTTGCAGTTGGAGCTGATGATCTTAAGGACCTTTTCCAACCTAAATGAATTCTATGAAAATGCTAAAAATACACAGATAAAGGGAAAAGTCAGGCAACAACTTTGGCTGAATTTTAGTTTTTGATGATCACAACCAGCAGCAGGAACAAGGAACAATGATGGACTGGATTGGTCTCACTCCTCTGTCAAGCTCAGCCAAGCCATGTCAGAGCAATGCTGCTGGGAACATGCTCTGGTGTGTCCCTGTCCCAGCCACAGACTGTGAACAGTTGAAACAACATTGTGTTGAGACCTGAACATGTCTGAACTCTTGTGGCTGCATTTCCTCCTCACACACCTGGGCCTCCAGACCTTCTTTGATACTTTGTCTGGCCACAGTCCTCCTCTCCTCTTTGAGTGCATGCTGTGCCAGTAGAATGCATCTTGAAAACACAGGGACAGATGGAACATCAAACCATGGCAAAAGTCACAACAGTTTGTTCACCTTGCATGTACTTTAATTGCTTTAAAATCAGGTTAAGTGACTCTGGGTTTATTGATAGTAGTTCCCATACCAACATGTGAGTTCTCAAGAGCATTGCCAACAAAAACCTCTTCTTGCGTTCACTCTCGGGGTAGGGTAGCAGCTAATGGGGAGCTCTAAAATTGGAAATAAAATGACCTATTTGTGAGGAAAGTTTATAGAATAATCTTTAAAGATTTGAGATTGGCTTCATAGCGTCTTCCTTACAAAGTTACAGAAGCACTGTGATAGATGCCTAATAGAACAAAATTCGAGAGGCAAAAGGTCTGTACAAAACTTAAACCTCACCTTACTTTAAAAAAACCCAATATTTTCTTCATTATTTGTGTGAAAACTGCAGGCTTTCTTAATAGATTTATATCCATTTAATTAGTTTGACAGTAGAGTTTGGTGCAGGATCCTAATACAGGCGTACATTTCAGCTGGTTCCTATTTCTGGTCTGTTGCCTTCCTGAAGCCTGCTCAAGAAGAGTAATTAAAAAAACAAACAGGGAACAGTGAAGTTTTTTAAAGATGGGTGGATCTGGGTTGTGTATTAGCAGCTCCTATCAGAGAACTACTTTCAACAAGGAACTACTAAACTTGCCCCTCATTTAACAAGACACAGAAATAGGGCACTACAAGCATGTATACAAACAAAGCAGTGTTTTTCCCTGGAGTGCTGGGGCAAAAATGACTCAAACAATGCTGGTGTTGTTGTCCCAGACAATGAGGCAAAAGAAGTTCACTTGAATTCTTCGAATTAATGGTTAAAAAATAACATCTGTGATGTCAAGTATCAGTCCCTGAGAAGACCTGCTAGGAAGGAAGCTGTATATGGCCTTATGTGCATTTGCACCCAGGCTCAGTCAACAGCCATACTTACTAGGATACTCAGTGATTGAAGCTGTGGTGTTCACGGTTTTTTGTAGTGTTTGTTTGTTTGCTTGGTTGGTTTTACTTGCTTGTTTGTTTTGATGTGTGTGCATGTGTGTGTGTGTTTAAGTCAGTAAAATCTCAATATATCACCAGCTTAAAGATAGTTTGCACTTACCAAGACAGGAAATAGTTTTACTCACTATTTTATTAAAGTAGTAAACTTCAGTTGCTAGAAAGAAAATAAATGAGACTGATACAAGCCATCTTTCCCTGCTAGTACTACAGCCACTACCCTGTTAAAAAGTTTTCCTAATTTATGCATATATTATATGAACAGATGTTATATGAAGGACACAAAACCATGTAGAATAAAGCTGGTCAAACATGGAGAACTCTTCCCTTTCGAAGTATATTCAGTGATGTGAATTTAGCAATTTATACACAGGAAGTTTTCTGCTCTTTTTCCCTTTTAAGACCAGAAAAGTAGGGGAATAGGAAAATTGTGATGCCCAGAGCCACAAAAGAAATCAGCAGAATCAAAAGATTCTAGAAAAAAACTCAGTCTTTGGAAGCATCCTTTTCCCCTGGATCATGATTCATCTCTTTAGTCAATTAGATAAAGATGGAAGAAAACTCCAAAATGAACAGGATATGCCTTCATGATTCAGTAGCAGACACCAAAGTTTTCCCTAGTGTGTGGGCAGGTCTTTTAAAGCAATATTCCTAACCCTTCTAAAGAGGTATATATGTTTTGAAGAGAATTTGATATAATTTAAATGCATTATTGTTTTTCTCTGTTACTAATAAGGGACTAAATAAACCATTCTCTCTGCTAAAGCAATACCTAGGGAAAACTCACATTCACAGTACATTGCATGTAAGTCTCACATTAAACAATATAACACTTGAGTCTTGTTACACTTACATATTTTTACAACATTTCTGAAGAATTACTCTAAAGGAACAGTTCTGCTTTCTCCTGTAAATCCAGCATCTTACTGTCACCAAATACATAAAAAGTGTACTCTGATTAATTATAAACTTAAGTCAAATGGTCTCTTTTTGAAATTAAGGATGGCATGATTTACAGTTGTAATGGATTACAGAAAATTGTTCGTTACGAAAAATAAGCCTCCAAATTCTGTTGATAACCCAGAATTTTAATATGAAAGATATTTGTGTTCGTTCTGCCATAATACCAGAACCACAAAGTACTGTGAATGTGATTACTTGGGAAATAAGCTTCCAGTAGAAGCTAGAATTACAGTTTCAGTGCACTGTGTTTGAGTGAAGATTGTAAAAAAAGCCATGAAGATCTTCCAGTGTAAGGAAGAAAATAGAAGAAATGTGTTCTGTATTACAGGTGGAAAACTTCTGCACTGAGGATTCAGACTTGTTTTTCAGGATGGAGTGAGATAGCTCTGTGGTTTCCTGAAGCTACTGTGTGCAATGCGCCCCTTTTTAAAGCACTGTACACACTTCAGTGCTGATTTACTACGACTCACAGCTGATGAAAGAAAATCATATCAGAAGGGCCTCGAGATGCCATCTGAGTCAATACCTAGATTCCTGCAGTCAACCACAATGGCTACGATGACCAGCTACCATTAGCTTCTTTTAAAAAAAAATAAATTGTTCCCAAGCTGAGATGACTGACTCTCTGGAAAAAACTGCCACATTAGTGGGAAAATAGGGATAATTAACGTTACCAACTCTAATTGGACATCTCTCATTTTTAGACGGCTGAGGTGGCAACCAATTCTAATTGACCTACCCCAGGATAGAGGAAGACTGTGAGGTTTCCTTCCTCATTGAAGGCTAAACCACAGGATCATTCTCTAGGTCCCCCTCCATCAAGCTGTACTGTGAAATACATTCTCAGCAGCAGAAAAATCTTAGATAGGAGAATTCACAGAGCATGAACTTTGCTCAACAACATTCATCTTGCCATAAGTAATTAGTATTTATCCTTCACAAGGATGAAACAGACTGATTTGGAATACTAATTTACTGGAGGACTGCAACCCAAAGTCTTACAATTAGTTAAGCAGGCATAACTTAAAATTTTGGAGATGCAGAAGAAAAAGAGCACCTTTTTGGCATATGGCTCAAAGAAAAATACATAAATTACAGATATAATTGCATTTGCTGGCATCATTCAGCACTGCTGCTATATTTCAAAATTAAACTTAATTTTATACAACTGTAGTCTAGTGGTCTAGGTCAGCAGTCAATTAAAGAATATCCCTCTACAGGACAAATGCAATACTCAGGTAAGTCAGCACCATTATAAATAAACATGCCAACTTTTCCCCCCCATACTTTGAACACCACATCAACTTCAACAGGCTTGCTCCTAGTGGGTGGGAGTATTGGAAAGGACTTTTTGAACTGTGAGTCCAGAATTTCCTAGGGAACTTTCATTAACTTTTGGGATTGAAATGAATGCAAACAATCAGCTTAAAAATGGGAGAAGAGCAATGACAAGTTTTATCAAAATAACACAGAATTTAAGATGGACTTTAGGCAGTCAAGAAAGGGTGCACGTGAGAACCAAGATGCGCCCCTTCAGCACAGACTGTTAGGAGACACAGCTGCCAAAGTTCTTAATTTTTTACAGGGGACTGGGAGGAAGAAAGAGAGACCATTTTGGCAGCCTGAACAACCGTATTTATCCCACAACTGAAAGCATACTAACTGCAGGTCAGAAGTCAGAACTGCCTGAGAATCAGTGCAGGAGCACATCAATGAGAGAAAAATCACACTGTGAATGGCAATAATAGGGACAGTTCTAGATGTTGCATTATGTAGCTCTTCCTGTCTTGCTACAAATAAAAGTATCAATAGCAGTTGCTGAACCAGCAGGTGTTTCCAGTAGCAAAAGTGAATTTTGCAGTTTAGATAAGACAAACCAGGCATGAATTAAATTATCTTAGGATCAAATATACATTGAACTGTTCAGGATTCTGCTGGGCATACTTTTCATGCTGTAATTCATATGATCCTGCATTCTTCACCAAAGAAACTGGAGTCAACAGGAGTTTTGTAATTTAAAAGCACTGGGAAGCTATGCATACACCCCACCTTACAGAAGTTGCACATCCACAGTGAAGGGAAATAATCACTGGCTGGCACATAAGCTACTTCTTACTGGTCCTGTTGTAAGATACCTATAAATATGGCTTCATTTACTTAAGAGCTCACCTGGGACCTGTACTCTTCATACGGCTGCTGGAAAACTAACGTAAAAACCCCAATGTATTAGTTGTCTAAAGCAAATATCTGTATGTAACATTTTAAATTTGTGAAAACTTACCTTGGTGGAGACTACCTGCAGGGCAGCAAATGGACTGGCATTCAGATACAAAATTAAGAAAAACGGACATAACACACTCAATACCGACCAGTCAAAGATACTTACAATGATACACCTAAATGAACACAATTTCAGCTACATCTTCAACCCCCTCTTGTATGAGGATACACAAAAGCTATGATCTAAAATATATGAAATAATTTCCATTTCTGAGGAAAAAGAAGTCATGCATTACAACAGATACTGATGTGTACATATACATCTTCCTTGGGTTTCTGAGGCTGCTGAGACCAGAAAATGTAATTGTGAAAGTGAAATAAATCCCTGCCAGATAGGCAAAACCTCTGCAAAACACTTACACAGCATGAATACAAATTGACATACCAGGGCCATGAGACAATGCTAGAATTAGAGAATATCATTACAACATTGAACTGTTAATCACCACTCATAATAAAACAACATGTTTATTTCACTGGTAAAATCACAACTGGTGGAATGTGCTCCATCTCTTCTAACACTAGGCTGGTACTTAGTGCCCTAATGTGCATTTCTGGAAGCTGACAGACAATTCAACTTAAGATAAAAAACAAACTTCAGTATGATGACTGCCCTTTATGGCTAATGAGTAATGTTATTGGGATCTTAAACACTGATACTCACAATAGCTGCCTGCCCGCCCACCTCAGTAATAATTTCAATAACTTTTTTTGGAAGAGACACCAATATTTGAGAAGTTTACACTGCAGTGGTCCTCAGCAGAGGCCA
>NW_008650056.1:0-210 GCF_000695815.1 Acanthisitta chloris | reverse complement strand
AAACTCATGCTTCGGTGTTACTGAGAGATCTAAAAATAGAAAAACTTGGAACAAATTTCCCAGAGATTTTCGGTTCAAAGAGGGGAGTCCAGGAAAAACTGACATGGCCACGAAAAAAGCATGCTGATTAAAAAATAATTACGTCACAGGGTTCTCAGGCTCTCGCCGAAGACCCTCCACGTCCCCCGCTCCATCCCCCCAGCCTGGTCC
>NW_008650055.1:5472-9489 GCF_000695815.1 Acanthisitta chloris | reverse complement strand
CTGACACTGGAGGATATGGTTTAGGATTTACGGGTTTTTGCAGTGATAGGTTAATGGTTGGACTTGATGGTCTTAGAGGTCTTTTCCAACCTTGATGATTCTATTATTCTATGCCCAGCTCACACTCTGCACCTTGTTATGTAAAGGCAATGTTCTGCTGAAGAGGACAGGGACTTTGTGTTAGGAACTGCAGTGACAGGACAAGGAGTAATGGGGAGAAATTGAAAGAGGGAATTTAGATTAGATATCAGGAAGAAGTTTTTGCTGTGAGGGTGGTGAGACACTGGCACAGGATGCCCAGGGAGGCTGTGGCTGCCCCGAGCCTGGCAGTGTTCAAAGCCAGGTTGGCTAAAGCCTTGAGCAACCTGTTCTGGTGGGAGGTGTCCCACCAGGGCAGGGGGTTGGGACTAAGTGGTGTCTAAGGTTTGTCCCAACCCCTTAACAATCTCTGAATCTATGAATTTTTAGGAAGAAACCACCTTATCTTCAAATGAAGTGTGGCAAACAAAAGGCACTATAAAGCACTACATTAGGCCAGTGAGGGTCACCCAGTGAGCATGAGAAGGAGATCTAAAAGCAAAGGAAGGTCATGTTCCTGCAGCAGATAACTCCATCCTTTCCAGTTTTGGTGATTAAAGAAGGCATAATTTGCTTGAGGAAATGATGAGGTTATAAGCCTGTGAAGAGCCATTGAAGGCAGCAGTGCTTACACAGTCTCCATCTTAGGATGTTTCTAGAGGGTTACATGAGAAGCTTCTCAGCGGCATGTCTGAGTGGTCCTTGGGTGCTGGGTTAGAGCTTTGGGACTGGGCAACACATCAGCCCTGGTTTGCTTTGTCATTGTTTTATGTCCTCTCACAGGCATCGAACATTGATGATGTCCTGAGCCACCACACGAGCTTCCTGGACAACTGCTTGAAGGACTGCATGCTGACTAACCCAGAGCTGCTCAAGATCTTCTCCAAGCTCATGTCTGTCTGCGTCATGTTCACAAACTGCATGCAGGTGTGTACAGCCTCCCCATGACACTGCCAGCTGTGGGTGCCACAGCCAGCTGTGACAGCCCCTTCTGTCAGCTCAACCCCTCTTGTCCTTAACACATGGACAAGACTCTGTTTCCTGTGTCAACAGGCTGTAGAGTTTGATGGCTCACACCTCTCCCAGGTGGTTTCTGTGGCTTCTTAGTCCACAAAATTCTCTAGCCTCTCCTTTTTCCATGCTGAGATCAGGTTCCTAGTTTCATAGTATGTGAAGGGGTTGGAATGGAGCTAGAGATCATTCAGTCCCAACCCCCTGCCCTGGGCAGGGACATCTCGCACCAGAACGGGTTGCTCAAGGCTTAATCCAACCTGGTTTTGAACATTGCCGGGGTTGGGACAACCACAGCCTCCCTGGGCAACCACAACCAGAGGATTGGACCTGTGGAGACTGGGCACATCCTGGCCAGCATCGGAGTGCACATAGCTTTAAAAACCACCTTCCCATGGTGTTAGGGAGATTTGTCTATCAACATCATGAATTTCATCTCAAGAGTTAGTTTTCCTGGGCCTTCCTGCAGGCCTAGCACAACTGAGACTTCTATCTTCTCATCATGGCAAAAAGTGAGCTCTAACCATCTCCCCAACCCTCTGCCCGGCCCAGAGGTTCACCCAGAGCATGAAGCTGGACAGTGAGATGGACAGGCTCACGCTGGAGCACGGCACAATGCAGGGCCCACCCACGGAGGAAGAGCGCGCCGAGGAGACAGCCAAGAAGAAGTTGACTAACAAGGTGGGACATGGGATGGACATCTGGGCCCAGCTCTCTGTGAAGGCTGCCTAGGCAGGGTGGCTGCCCTACTCCTTGGAGAGAGACCTTCCTGGTCTCTAGGGCAGCTCTGGCCCCAAAGCACAGTCTTTGTGGAGGTGTGGGCAGTGTGGAGAGCTGATGGAGTTCTCAAGGTCTGCTTTGAAGATCTTGTCTCCCTCAGCAGTCTGCACTGGATTTGAAGTTCTTAGGTGTATTTTCAGCTGTGCAGTGAGTACCCACACAGAGGCTTTCTGCAGCTCAGGGAGGTGGTGGAGTCACCATCCCTGGAGTGTGTAAGAGGTGTCTGGATGTGGCACTGGAGGATGTGGTTTAGGGGTTCCAGCAGTGACAGATGGGTGGACTGGATGATCTCAGAGGTCGCCTCCAACCTTGCTGATTCTATGATTCTAACTGCAGAACTTTATTCTTTCCAGAGCTCTGGTTGGGTGGGAGATGAGATCTTTCATACCTGGGGGATTTGTCTTAACATCATAGAACCATCAAGATTTTGGAGCAGGTTAGGGAAGGGAAGTGCAGCTCAGCAAACACCTGAGGCCACTCTGCTTTTGTCTCTGCAGCTTCTAGCAGAACATGCTGACAACCTCCACCTCACATCTGGCTTTGAGGCCACAATCAACAAGTTTGACAGCAATTTCTCCACACATCTGCTGGACCTATTGGACAAACTGAGTGTTTACAGCACCAATGACTGTGAGCACAGCATGCTCAACATCATCTACAGGTGAGCCAGGCCTATTCTCTCTGTCACTTCCCCTCTCTTGGTTCCCCAGGTCAGCTCAGGAAAAGCTGGTTATCAGTGAAAACACTGAAATCACAAGAAACAGATGTATTTGGTCCAGTGGAAGGTGTCCCTGCCCATGGCAGCGGATTGGAAGTAGGTGATCTTAAAGATCCTTCCAATCCAAACCATTCTGTGGTATATGTTGCTTTGTATTTCAAGCCAAGGCTTTAGAAAGACCCCAAAACACCTTTGAATTCTGTGAAATTTGGCTGTTGATATTGTCAATGTAGAGTTAGTTTTCCTGAGGGTTGTCTCACTGTGCAGACAGTGAATTAACTGATCCCCAAATGCAGCTTAAGTACTCCAAGATGATGGAACTGTGCAAGAGTTTGCTCATAAATGGCTGCTTTAAGTCATATTTTGTATTTATTTAACTAAGCAGCTTCTTAGGAATCAAAATTCATCTAAAAATACCTAAAAGTCAAGTACACAGGAGAGAGAGAGAGAGAAGAGATTGAGGTTTATAACCTCTGTGGGTTTATAACCTCTGTGTTTCTTTGTCACTAACCCCCACCCTGGAAGTTCTGTTCACTCTCTCTCTGTACCAGTTGTCTTTATGGGTGGCTGATAACCCTCACACCTCAGTGAGATGTTCTACACCTTCAAGCAGAGAGACAAAAGGTTTCAGGAATGGTTTTTAAGAAGGTTGTCCCCTCCTCATGCTTGGAGCTTTCACTGTCCTTTTGAACAACATCTGAGAGATCTGTCCAGGTTTGCTGGCACCAGCTTTTGTTTGGTGAAGTATTCTCACAGGACACTGCTCCAGTTGTCCCTTTCTTCTGAGAACCTCTTGACCAGTGACTACCACACATTTCCACAGCCCCTGGACTCCTGTATTAGCATCTACTGCTTGAGCTGAGACCTAGTCATGCTGTTGAGGCCAATGCTGAGCACTAAAACCTCTCATCCTGTTACCTTGGTGCACCCAGGAGGGGAGTGCAGCCCACCAGCTCCCACCATACTGTGGAGAATGACATGTCTTCTTCCTTGTGGGATTGTGTTCTTTATGTAAGGACAGGAATGCTCACAGGCTCCTGAAAGGAGATGCAGTGCCACAGAGCTGCTCTGAGCTCTGCTGCTTCCATCTCCTGTCAGGGGAGGAGCTTCTACCACCAGAGCTGCATCTGTGGATGGATGCTGAGTCCCTCACGTGGGAAGGTTGGTGAGGACCCTTCTCCACAGCCCTAAGAGCTCTGATTCACTCCATCTGAAGTGATCAGAGTCTATGATCTTCTCACCTTGGAGATTCTTCAAGGATTTTATTTGTGACTGTGAGTGCAGGTCCCAACTGTAACAACAGTTGCTCTTCTTTCATAGTATCATAGAACGTTAAGGGGTTGGAATGGACCTTAGAGATCATCCAGTGCCAACCCCCTGCCCTGGGCAGGGACACCTCCCACCAGAACAGGCTCCTCAAGGCTTTATCC
>NW_008650055.1:1405-5238 GCF_000695815.1 Acanthisitta chloris | reverse complement strand
CTGAACAGCCCCAACTATCTCAGCCTGACCTTGTAGAGGAGTTGCTCCAATCCTCTGAACAGCTTTGTGGCCTCCTCTGGACTTGCTCCAACAGTTCTGTGTCCTATTTACATTGAGGGCATGTTCCAACAGAGAGGTTTGTTCATGTTCTCTATCCAGGAGGTCTTAATCTCAACTCACTCTGTGGTCCAACCACTTGGACACCTTTGCAGGGCACACAGGGCATGGCCAGCACAGTGTTGAAGACCAGATCACCTGCTCTCATCACTCTCAATTCCCCTCAAGGACCGGAACCATTTGAGCCTTCACCAAGATGTTGGACATAGCTGTACCTTTCTTGACAAACTAGATAGCCCCATTTCCTTAGGGGAAATCCTGGATGTTACCAGGCCATGAGACATGTCTTTCCATCCCTATTGGTTGCTTAGGAATGACTTGAAGAGTGAAAGCCCATGGTGAATGCCCAGAGGTGACATTTAGCTCTCATTCAGTCTGGAGGGATTGTTGGCTCCAGGCCTGGGCTCTATGGCAACAGAACCAGAGAGGAGACAGTTGTCATCTGAAAGAACATATTTGACAGAGAAATGGAAGAGTTTTGAAGACATAGCACTCTTTTCTTAACCTTTTTATAGCAGAGCTTCTCTAAGGTGATCATCACCATGGCAGGTGGATAGCAAAATATCCCTTTTATTCCCAGTTCTGGTACTTGCTCATCATTTATTTGCTCCTGGGTAATATTATGCAGCTTATAGTGCTTAGTAACTGAGGCACAACTGTTTTATTTGTAGCATCTAACCACAGATGATGAAGATGCAGAGGATTTCCTTCAGAGCTCATAGGTGACTTGCACATCTCTGGTGTGCCCAAGGTGCCTCAGAGAACCATAGAATAGAATTGAAGAGTATTTTGAGCTGGAAAGGATTCACAATGATCATTTAGTCCAACTCCAGGCCCTACACAGGACACCCCAACAATCCACCCTGTGCCTGGGAGCATTGTCCAAGAACTCCTTGAGCTCTGCCAGGCTTGGAGCCATGACCACTGCTCTGGGGAGCTGTTCCAGTGCCCAAACACCTCTGGAGGCAGAACCTTCTCGTGATATCCAGCCTAACCCTCCCCTGACACAGCCCCATGCTGTTCCCTCAGGAGCCTCAGCTCCAGCAGCAGCAGTGCTGCAACTGGAGGAACTCTCCAGCCACTCCTTCACATCCCAGGAGTGAAGAGGAGAAGAATTACAACATAAAGGGCTTTGGCAGGATTAAGTCCACACACTCAGCAATCTTTGCCATCATTGTGGTTATCAGACATCCTTCCTTCACCAGCTGGGAGGAAACAGCTCAGAGTAAGTCACTGGGACATGTGAAGCAAACCCCAGTGAATCAAAGTCCCACTGCAAGGCAAGAAACTGAAGTGTAAGCAGGTTTTGAGGAAGTACCGTGCAAATTCTTCAGAACTAGGTTATCACAGATCATTGAAACCTGGAAAGAGCTGAAGGGGAAGCCAAACAAAACCCACAGTTCACCAAGCTAGGAATGAAATGGCTTTAGAAATGGAGCAGGTCCTCAAAGCAGTGATGTAGCTGAATCCTGGCCTTGTGTTTGAATCCAAACTTGGTCCATCTGCCTGCCTCAGTGTCAGGTTTCCCTTGTAGAACCCTGAAAGAATGAAAGTGCTATAAAGCTTTTCAACCAGGAGAGAGCAACAGATAAATCCCATCTGTCTCAGCTCTGTTTTCTGCAGGCACCAAAAAATGTCAAGGAACAATTTGTTGCCGTTTTGTGTGAGGTTGTTAAGCAACATGAAACTCAAATATTGTGCCCATTCAGTTGGGATTGGAGCAACCTCATTGGACAACTGGAGAGAGTAACTTTTGGGTGATTCACGGGCTTGAATTGATTGGCACTCACTGTTCAGGGCACATCAGTGCAAGAGCTGCATGTGTTGTAGTTGGTTTGGACTCTACCATGGGAAGGTCACAGAAGATGTGGAGTTGAGTGGTTCTGTGGCATTTTGGATCATCAAGGAGACAGGATTACAGTATCCCTCGTATTGCCCTGATGTTGCATTTGCAAGTATCAGCATTACTTGTGGTTGTGGCTGAACATCTTCTGAGCAGTTAGTTGTTTTGGTGAATTGTGGAGCCATGTAAGGCATCCTGGTGTTAGCAAGGAGGTGGTGGGGATGGAAACCACAGCGTTTTGTGGTAGTGACAGTGGATAATGTGTAGATTTCATATGAGAATTAGTAACAGAGTGCCGTGGAGATGGACTCTGGGGTTAGGGAGTGGTGGGAAGTGACCAGGAAGGTGTGGAGACTGAGGAACCTTCACTCCCACCACCTTGTCCTGAGGTGACACCTCTCCAGGGTTGTGTGGCTCTGGAGAAGACCTATGAGCATTAGTCCTTCACAAAGACCTGTAAAGAACAGGTGACATTGAGCCTGTTGTCAAGTGCTGAGCATAGCATTGGTGTCACCAACACCACCTGGAGCACAGTGTGGACATACCCATCCAGTCTGACCCAGCTGTCCCTGTGGGCATGGTGGGACTGGAGCTCACTGCAGGGTGCCCACATGCAGCTGAAGCCCTGGGAGAGGTTCCTCCTCAAGCATCCTCCACCCTCTGGTGTGTTTTGTCCCTCAGGTTGGACTTCAATGGGTTCTACACAGAGCGCCTGGAGCACATGTCGGCTGAGCGCAGCCAAAAGGCAGCTCCACTGCTTCCTCGCCTGGCTGTGACTGCACAGTGAGCATGGAACCTGCTCTCCTCCAGCCTGGAACTTCTCCAGCCTGGAACCTGCTCTCCTCCAGCCTGGCACCTCACCTCGAGCCTGGCACCTGCCCACCTCGAGCTAGGACCGCTCAACCCTCCACATCCACAGTGTGAGTCAGAAAAAACCATAGGGGTTGGCCCATGTATGCAGGAGAACCTTCAGTCTCCTCTGTAAGGGATTTTCTCTTCTGAGAGGCTTTTGTTAAGTCCTTTTGTTTTTTACTATGATGTATCTGTGTGTTGTAAAATAAATGAAACAACAATAAGATTGTCAGGGTTGGTTTGTGTGTTAACACAACTCAGGGTGAAAATTAGTGTGGTTGCTCCAACCCTAGAAGTGTTCAAGGCCAGGTTGGATGGGGGTTTGGAGCAACCTGGGCTAGTGGAAGGTGTTTTTGCCCATGGAACTGTCTTTAAGATCTCTTCCAATTTTAAGGATCTTACCAATGCAAACATTGGCTGAGTCCTCAGCAGAGGATTTTTAGGGAATCTTACAGGGTTATGGCACTCTCAACACTGCCTTAGCCAGTTTGGGAGCAGAGGGTGGCAGAGAAGTGTTTCCCAGGAACAAGGGTCAGCCAGGACACATGCCAGGGATCTCAGAGGTAAGTGTGGGAAGCTGGGAAGATGTGTGAGAGCTGTGGGCACAGAGCTGAGTGCTCCTGGTGGTGATCTGCCCTTCCTCTCCCTCACTCTTCCTTCACAAGGACCTATAGGTGCACATCAGAGGGAAGGGCACCGTGGACAGTCCCCAGTGCCTCACAGACCCCCTGGATATCCCATGGTTTCTCCCCAAAGACTCACAGACTCATATGATACCCCACAGAGCCCTCCCTGATGCCCTGTGGATGGTCTCCAATGCCCCATGGACCCTCCCCAGCATCCCACAGACCCCTTGGATATCCCATGGACCCTTTCCAAAGACTCCTGAACACCCCTGATGCCCTACACCCTCCCACCACCCCCTAATATCATAGAGTCATAGAATCAACCGGGTTGGAAGAGACCTCAAAGATCATCAAGTCCAACCCTACTGTTGTTACTAGACCATGGCACCAAGTGT
>NW_008650055.1:0-1156 GCF_000695815.1 Acanthisitta chloris | reverse complement strand
TCCAGGCAAAACCCCCCCAGCTCCCCCAGCCTCTCCTCATAGCCCTTGTGCTCGAGTCCCTTCACCAGCCTCATTGCTCCTATGGACCCTCCCCAATGACCCACAGACCCTCCCCTAATGCTCCGTGGACCCACTCCCATATCCCATGGACTCTCCCCAAAGACTCAGGGTTACCCCTCGTGCCCCACTGACATCCCCAAGCCCCATGCCCCCCCTGTGATGCCCCATGGGCAGCCCCCAGTGCCCCAGGGGAGCCCTCCCAGTGCCACCTGGACCCTCCCCAATGTGCCATAGACCCTCATGATGCCCCTGTGGCCAGTCCCCAATGCACCACAGACCCTCATGATGGACCCATGTGGACAGTCCCAGTGCCTCATGGACACCCCTGTACCCCCGGTGCCCCATGGACAGTTCCCAGTGCTTTGTGAACCCTCCCCAGTATGCCACAGACCCTCCCAGTGCTCTGTGGAACCTCTCCAATTCCCCACAGACCCCTGTGATGCTCCTGTTGACAGTCCCCAGTGCCTCGTGGACACCCTGCAGACAGTCCCCAGTGCTTTCTGAACCCTCCCCAATCCCCCACAGACCCTCCCAATGCCCCACGAATCCTCCCCAGATCCCCACGGACCCCTGTGACATCCCATGGATAGCCCCAAATGCCACGTGGACTCTCCCCTATACCCACAGACCCCTGTGATACCATGGACAGTCTTCAGTGCTTCATGAACCCTCCCCAATGCACCACAGACCCTCCCAGTGCTCTGTGGATCCTTCCCAGTTCTCCACAGACCTCCATGATGCCCCCGTGGGCAGTCCTCAGTGCTTTGTGAGCCCTCCCCAATGCCCCACAGAGCCTCCTGGTGCCCTGTGGACCCTCCCCAATTCCCCACGAACCCCTGTGATACCCCATGGGCAGTTCCCAAATGCCATGTGGACCCTCCACAATGTGCCGTGGACCCTCCTGGTGCCCCCTGGATCCTTCCCAATTCCCCATAGACCCCCGTGATGCCCCGTGGGAAGTCCCCAGAGCCCCACAGACACCCCAGTACCCCCAATATCCCACGGACAGTCCCCAGAGCTTCGTGAACCCTCCCCAAAATGCCACAGACCCTCCCATTGCCTCGCAAATCCTTGCCCAGTGCCCCGTGGATCATCC
>NW_008650054.1:93186-95304 GCF_000695815.1 Acanthisitta chloris | reverse complement strand
CTGCTCAAGCAGGGTCATCCTAGAGAAGATTGCACAGGGTTCTGGAATATCTCCAGTGAGGAAGACTACACAAACGGGATCCCTGGCCAGAAGAAGCTGGATTCTGTGCCAGTCCTGCTAAGATTCATAAGCTAAGTGGTCCTGTGAAGGGTTGTGTGATCCCTAATTGCTTATTATGCAAGGCCTGAGTGATGTGATCTCCCACCTGCCCTCCTTTTAAGACTGGGATTACTAGGAGGAAAATCAGTGCCACAGAAAGCATCAAAGCAAGGAAGATCCCGACCCTGAAAGGGTGAGGGCAACAATAGTTCTGCTTGATTTCAGTTCAGTGACTTTAAAATCTTGAATTCCATTCTCAGTGAGAATGGCCAGAATTAAATGGTATAAACCCAGGGCTCCCAGATCTATCCTGCACTGTTAGAACCAGAGAAAAATATATGTTTTGTATGTATAAGCAAGTAAAGAATGACACAGGATGGAAAGTTTCAGGGACTGCCCTCAGTCTCAGGAGATGCTAGCTGGTCTTGGGAAGGGTGGATCTCCCTGTTTGTGCCATAGGGCACTCGTGTGCCTCCTGCAGTGTGCATGTCAGGTGTCTGGAAGTGAGGAGTGGTGACGCAGAGCTTTCCCATGCTTGAGACCCTTTGCTGGGCTGGGCACGAGCCTTTGAGTGTCTTTAAAGTAGAACGAGAGAGAGAGAGAGAGAGAGAGAGAGAGAGAGAGAGAGAGAGAAAGAGAGACAGAGACAGACAGAGACAGAGAGACAGAGACAGAGACAGAGAGAGACAGAGAGGGATTGAGAGAGAGAGAGTGTGAGTGAGTGCATGCAGCACCACCCTGCCCCTGGGCATGCGGGGAGAAGGTGTGTGCTTAAGTTAATGTTGAGCACTGATGGAGACAGCCTGTACACAACATTTGCTATTCAATCATTTTGGTTAAGTGGCTCAGGATTTTCCCTTCCCATGACCTCTTCTCCACTCAGACCTTTTATGTGCCTCTTCTACATTTTGGCGTCTCTTATATTAATTTGTCTTCCTGGTTTTGTCCTGTTTGTCTCCTTCATTAAGGCACTCTTCCTTCTCTTCAGTGTTTTTCCCTCTTCTTTCCTCCCTGCTTGGTCCTAGCAGAGCTCCCCAGCCCCATTTATATCTGTCAGTGTTGGAGGGAGGGGGGAGAATGGCCAGCCCTAATAAAGCAAGCTGTGAATTTGGGAGCATGTGGAATCTGGGAGCTCTTGCTGAAGGCTAGCAGTCAGCCATATTTCTCTCATACAATATTCCCAACATTTTATCAAAGAGGTGATGCTGTCATGGGTTTGTTTATTATTTCCCTTCAGGACTTGGTCTCTTCATGGCTTCTTCCTTTCATTGAGGAGGAAACATTTGCAGCTCTATCAGCTCCTAGAAGGAAAGTAATATACAAAGGGAGAGGAGCAATAGCCTTTTCCTGAGCCAAGGTAATGCAGCTTTTGTGGTCACCTATGCCCTAAACATGTGGGAACTGAGCTCAGCCCTCAACAATGCTAAGCTAGGAGGTGGTCACTGGAGGAAAGAGCCATAGCACTGGGTCAGAGACACAGACTATGTGCTGTCGCCCAGACCCTTCCAGGTCTGTTCCTCCGCCTTCTCCCCTCTGTGCCACCTAGATCTCTAACTTGACCAGGCTTTTTCTCCTACTGTGCCAAAACCTTCCTCTCTGAGAGGGTCCTCACTCTCTTTTCACCTCCCAGCCAGTGCAATCTCTCAGTCATTTCAGCTGAGCTTTGAACAAATCTGTCTAAATCCTTCCTCTTCCTCTCCCACTGAAGCCTACCTCAATGGGGACTTCACCAAGCAGAGATGCCTCATTGACTTTTTAGTGGTGGAGGTTATGAAGGGTCGGAGTAAGGTGAGTTCCCATCCCGATACCTGTCTCTTCCAGCCTTTGCTCCACATATGTACAATTCCATGGGCGTGCCTGCGGCACCACAGAAGCCTGGGACCAGAACTCCTTCAGATGATGCCATTGGGCCATTTTTTCTCCACCTTTGGTGTACAGCTTGGTCACTTTGCACCCTCCCAGTGTTTTGGAAGGAGCATCTGCCCTTGTGCTAGTATCTTTATTTTCTAACACATTTCC
>NW_008650054.1:92191-93142 GCF_000695815.1 Acanthisitta chloris | reverse complement strand
ATCTGTCTAACTGTCAACACATCTGGAAGTATTGAACATGTATAAACACAGCAGCAGAAGACTTTCAGGGTCCTTCAGGTTGGAAACTCTGTTGTTTTCTCCTGTATTGTTAAAGGAGAAACTGCTACTCATGCATTCTAATACCATTTGAAGAGCTGAACACATACTACTGGAGATGTTAACTGCTGGGTCAGGAGTCCTTTCACAGCCAGCCCCTTTCATCTCCTGGCTCTCACACACACTCACTCTTGGGCACTCTTCCCCCTCCTTCATGCTCAAACCTAGGTTTCCTGCATCAGGGTCTCAGGCAACAGAGTTTATAAAAATAAATATTTAAATGGTGTGGTACAGCAGCAGGTCACCTCAAGCTGGGTGTCTTTGGAGGTCATATGAAGAAATCCCCAGGCAATTATACCCTTATGACTTATCCACCTGCCCCTTTCATGCCCTTCATGCACCTATAGTGATTTTTGGTTTGGGGTCTGGTAACTCCTTGTTGGATTTGTTTTCCATTTCCACACAGGCTGTAACAGTTGTTATCTTGTCGAGTTGCAGTTTCTACCAATGGTTGTACCTCTTCTGGTTTGCATTTCTAGTGTGCCTGCTCACTGGCAGAACACTGGAAACTAAAAAAGTCCTTGACTTAGGATAAACATTGCATAGCAACAACAAAACCATCAGTGCGTTATCAATGTTCTTCTCATACTAAAGACAAAGCACAGCACTGTACCAGCTACTAGGAAAATTACTAAGAAACTGAACTCTTAGCCAAAGGTTTATCTGGGTGAAAGTCCACGGCTTGCAGCCTAAGGCTTTAGCAAATCCAGCTACTCATGCTAAGCAAGTAAAGCTAAGCAAACAACACACTAAATCACACAATGCTCTAACTCTGTGACTCATTCTAAGTGAAACTTACTTATTTAAGCTAAACAACTGATATCACAGTCCTCC
>NW_008650054.1:67152-92158 GCF_000695815.1 Acanthisitta chloris | reverse complement strand
AATATGCTGAACAAAGTTCATGAAATCTTTCAAATTATGTGATCAATCTCCATAATTTTATGCGCAAGGTGACTATCAGTAACAGTTTGAGCTTGAATTCAGCCGAAGCTCAGTGAAATATTGCCTTGGACTGTTGCAAGAGCATCTACAATTGGCTGGTGGACTCTCTCCCTAGTTTTTGTTTCTGAGGTAGTGTGCCAAACACAAGCCATTGGTTAGTCCCTAATGCTAACAGAGAGGATCACATTGGGTGTTCTGATTTCCTTAAGATACTTGCAGGTGGGCTCAGTTTGTTTACAAGTATGTCAGAATTTATACTATTTAAGATTCTCAATCCTGTCTCTATAATACCAGCTACATCTCTTTTTGTGCACCTCAATGGGACAAAGGTTTGGTCCTGTAATCATGCTAACCATCCCACATAGGATGTACTTAGGAATGGTGAACAGCTCAGTTTGATTGTAGAAACATTAACTTGTCTCATCAGTTCTACCTGATTAAATAATACCTATTGTACCATGTGTTTAAGAGAATATGGTCTAATTTCACATATTTATGGGATGAACTCTTTTATTAGCAGACTTGAAGTTGGATTCACCATGGTGGGTAGAGGGATTACAGTTGGCGTAGAGTCAATTCTTTCACAAGATACAGGAATTTATATTCCACAAACTTCACAGTTAACTTCCATACAACTCCTGAAATTAAGTGTTAAACATCAGCTAGTATAATTGGATCAATAGATTGAATTTTTTTCACTACCTCTGTCACAGTAGGATCATATGCTTTATTTGATTCACAACAAAAATGAGTCCCTTCATTATATTCTTCAAGAATTTGGAACTCAAATTGTATATAGTCTTAGTAGAGTTTTTTCTTCTCAAATTTGTTACATTTCCATCACTTTGGATCATCTATCCTGTTTGATTTTATACTTAGCCATGCTGTAGTTGTTGCCAGAGTTGACACAGTGTTGACATAGGAATAGTGTAATATGCCATTTCATTCTTCATTGGTTTTTCAGGAATCTGTCCAGGCTTGGCTATGCACTACTTGTTTGTTGTGAGAATGGTGTATCCAATTTTCTTTTCCTAAAACCTTAAGAGCAAAATAAGAATAAAATAAGACAGCATATGGCCCCTCCCATTTGGGTTCAATTTTGATTTTCAGAAAAACACTTTAATTAAGACTTTGTCTCCAGGCTGTTTATCATGTACCTGCATATCAGGTGGTGTAGGTTGGCACCATTGAGCATATTTTCTTTTATCTTTAACCCTTTTTGCATATATGTATATATCACTGGATTGGCCCACTCTGAAGGGACTCCGGTCCCAGCAGTTCAATCTTGGGTTGTGTGTGTGCAGCTTTTTGAATGGTGTGAGAATGTTTTGCCAGAGGCTTTTCCTTTAACAAGTATCACCTCCTTTTCCTTCCTTACTCTCTTTCCTCTGTGCATGTTTGGGTGCACCATGAAGCATGTCACTGAGAAACTCCACTTCAAAACCAGGAGGAAGCATGAACAAGGAAATTACTGAAAAGTGTGTGTGTGGAGTCTTCTTTCATGATGTATGTCCTTGCTAGTAACTTTGGTTTCCTATTTTTCTCACTTCTGGCACCACAGGTGTTCCATGCCAAAGAGGGCAGAGAGGTGTCTGGGGGAAAGTTTGTGTTGCAGATTAGCTCTTGGCTATACCCTGTGCAGTATCAGCTGTAGACCAGGTAGATAAGAAGACAATTCTCAGTATTTTTTCCAGTGAGGTTTTGTTTAGCTTCTTCAAAGGAAACACAGGAAAAATCTTCTAGAATGATATGTGTGCAAACAAGCTATTGGCTTCAAAACAAGCTTCATCTCTGCTTTCAATCCATAGCTCACACAGTACTTTTCATCTCTTGCTTTTAGCATGAGTGCTCTACAAGCAGGGAAATCTACCCACACAAGTAGTGTTCTCTCCTGCAGGGGATAATTTTACTCTTGGAGACACACAATGAGATGATTATCCACTTCTGTCTGGTTTCCCCAGGAGACCAGGACTATGTAACCAAGCAGTGCAGGTGTGCAAGAGGGTGAGTGCATGCATCCCTCTGCTCCCCTGCCACCTTTGAATCACTCAGCTCATTGCAGGTAAACACAGAAGAGGGGCAGATACAGTAGGAGTGAAGAATTCCTACAGATTTCATAAATGTCTCTGGCTGGATAGATAAATGACATGGCATTATTGACCCCATTGAGAGGAATATTAGTAAGCATGACATTTACTGGACAACAGAGACTCTACATATGTGAAAGTCATGAGAAAACAGATCACTCCCCTGCACAAGAAAGTTAATTTTCAGTCAGGGACAGAGGACTTCCTAAAGTCGTAAACAACTTGCAAGTCCAAGAATTCACACTATCCTTGTTTAAGTCTCTGTCCTGACTTCAGCTGGGATACGGTTAAATTTCTTTCTTGTAGCAGGTAAAGTGCTTTGAATTGAACTTAGTGTAAGACCAATGCTGATAACACTGATGCTTTAGTTGTAGCTCAGTAGGACTCACTCTAAATCAAGGTCATTTCAGTGTCTCATGCTCTGCCAGTCAGCAGGTGCACAAGAAGGTGGGTGGGAGCACGGCCAGGAGAGCTGACCCACACTGGCCAAAGAGATATTCCATACCATAGCACATCATGTCCAGTATATAAACTGGGGGGAGCTGGCTGGGGGCAGCTGATTGCTGCTGGGAGATGAACTGAACATCAGTCAGCACGTGATAAACAACACAACAACTGTGTTGTTTATCATGTTTCTTTCTTGGGTTTTATTCCTCTCATTTTGTTGTCTCCATTGTTGTTGTTATTATTATTATTATTGATATAGTTAATTTTTATTCAATTATTAAACTGTATTTATCTCAACCCGTGGATTTTACCTTTTTTCCCAATTCTTCCCCCCATTCCACTGGGGAAAGGGGCAACGTGAGCCGCTGGCTGTGTGGCACGTAGTTTGCAGGGGTTAAACCATGGCAGTCTTCTAGGATGGTATTGGAAAACAGACACCTGTGATAACAGGATACTAGAGTTGTTATATACATACATACATACATACATACATATATATGCATGCATACATATGTATATAGGTTTAACTTTTTTTTAACTTGGAAAACAATCTTTGTTTTGAAACCTGCTCTAGTTTAAAATGGAATTGGCATAAACATGACTGTGCTTTTCAGATAGGAAAGTCTATTTGGCCAAGCAGGCTGTTCTGCATAGGACTCCCATCTGGTCAGACAGAGTCCTTGCTGTATTCAGCTGCTGACTGCTGAAGCTCACTTCTTCCTTATTTACCTTCCTTATTTGCTATTGTGAGATGTATCTATTAAAAAAATCCCAAAAACAGAGAAAGAGAAGCAAAAATGGGCTAGAGCCTTCTGGCTGTTTCAGGGTGTCATGGGGCAAACCAGGCTCAAACACCAAACTTTGACTCACTGCTGCAAGTCAACTCATATTATACCTGTCATTCTGTGCTGTTACTCATTTCTGGAAAGGCAATTACATCGGACATTCTGGGTTTGAAAGAAAATGTGCACTGTTCCAAGGAGTAGAGTTTGCTCATGGAAGATAGTGGTGTAAAATCCCAGCATAGCCTCGCTCCCACGTGCCCACCAGCTAGTGCTGTTAGATGCCTGAGTCTGTATCCTTGGCACTTGGTGACCATGGAGCATACTCTTTGTCTTGTATATTTGTCAGTCACAGTTGTTATTTTGTCTCCTGTAAGAAAAAATAAATCAGCAAGGAGGACAAGGATCAAAGAAGCTTCAAGGTCCCTGGAGGAGCTGACGGTGAATCACATGGACGCTCTCCAGATATGAGGCAAACACAATCAAGTCATCAGGGCGCTGCAGAGATCATGTGAGGAGAGGACCAGCTCTCTGGGGAGGGTAAAGTGAACCCAAAGCTCCAGAATGGGCAAGAAAAGTAAATGTCTTGCTGCTGCTTTCTCATCTGAGCCCTGCTGTGATGCTCATCTGAGGGCCTTGGAGGTGTGGAGTTGATGGATGGCTCTCCTGGGCTTGTCCCAGAGGTGTGAGTGCAGCTGGGGTAATGTAAACCTTTAATTTAGATCATGTTTACTGTAATGCATGGTTAGTGTTATAGTGTTGCAGTTGCCAAGGTACAAAAGCCACGAGTATAAACCACATCTCTTTCTCAGCTACATTTTTTGAGGAATACATTTGATGCAAGTAGCTCTGTTAGCAAGCTGCAGTTCGAGATGCAGATTGAGATGTAGATTGGGCATTGGTGGGAGCTGGAGACAAGAGGCTGTGAACTGCCAGGCATGTGAATAACTTGGCCACTAAGTTATTCACTTGGGCACTAAGACCAGTGATGTTAGTCAGGTGAAAGGGCACTGAGAGACGCAGCAGGAGCCATGAACTGCCAACCTTTTTTGGATAACAAAGACTGGTGGTGCCAGCGAGGTAGATGGACACTGAGGAACACTGAGAGACAGAGAGGAAGGAAGAGCAAGACTTGTGTGCTGGTAGAGTGTGAGGTTATAAAAGGCCAGGAGTCCCTTGTTGGGGGCTTCTTGGAGGCACCAGCTCAGTCTATTTCTGTGTTACTATGCCATGAAGAAATTGCTTTGTGGAATGAGACATCTGGGACACTGCTACAGGAAACCTGGTGTTGAACTGGCAAGGAAACTTGGTCTGACTGCATGTGAAGGGGTGTGTAGGGAGTCAAGCAGGGCATTCATGGGCTCACTGGAGCTGCCTGCTGTGAAACCCCTTCAAAGCAGATGGCTCCAGTCCCAACAGTTAAAGTCTCTGGTGTTGGGAGTGTAACTGTTTTAGAGTGTTGTGAAGTTTCCTTCACACACTTATAGCAAAAAAAAAATACTTTTATTGGGAGATTGGTGTGTGATTTTTTTTGTTCCACATTTCTTTTCTCATTACTGGATGCAGCTCCAGGGTGTTTGGTCTTTATCCCCAAGGCATGACCTGTGTGGCTTCCTGCTTTAGGGGTTTTACAACACACTCAGGTGTGTCTTCCAGCCCACAACCCGAAGGATAATTTGGCTAAATTTTAGGGCTGTAACAAGACACAAGCATGGCCTAGAAGGAGAAACGCAGTGACGTCAATAGTTAGTTACTGCCTGACAGTTTTGGCCACGGCTCAATGAGGATGGGGACCCTTGGTTTTATTGCATGATTTTAGGAAAAATGCAATCATCAGGCACAGTCCACATGGGTTCGCAAAGGGAAAGTCCTGTTTAACTGATTTGATATACTTCTATGATAAGGTCACCCACTTAGTGGATGAAGGAAAGGTAGTAGATGTAGTTTTCTGGATTTTAGGAAGGCTCTTGATACTGTCCCTCGCAGCATCCTTCTGGACAAGTTGCCCAGCTGCAAGGTAAGTGGATTTATGGTGCTCTAGCTGAAGAACTGGCTGAAAGGTGGGGCTCAAAGGTTTGTAAAATGAACGGGGCTACCTCAGTCACTGGTGATTTTTCTCAGAGGTCAATTCTAGTGCCAGTTCTGTTCAATATAGTTACCAACAATTTGGATGCAAAAGTTGAATGCACCATGAGCAAGTTGATGATCACTGCAGGTCCCTTCCGACAGAAATAGTCTACTCTATTTCTCTGTGTAAGGTGACAACTATTGTTAAGGAAACTTCCCTGTCAGACCACTCAGGAGCTACTCTGGCAGTCACACTTGTACCACGTGAGCTAGGACTGAGGCCCTTCCCAGCTACACACCCCACACTCACACAGTCAGACCATGTTTCCCATAGCAGATCCTCAGATGTTCAGATCCTTAAAACAATTTAACCATGGTGCAATAACAGAACAATAGCTCTGGTGCTGCTGTGGAAGTCTAAGTGTGGGGAAAGTCTGAAGTCACTGGCTCCTGCTGTGTCTCTGGTGTCTGGTCACCTGGCTGCATCAGAGGCCCTGGTGCCCTTTGTTATGCAAAGGGTCAGAAATTTATGGCTTCTTGGCTGGGACTTGGCTCAGGCCCCTCCCCCCCAGAGATCAACCTGCAGCTTGCACTGCAGCTGCACATGGAGCTATTTGCACTAAATGTATTCCTCCACACTGTCTTTTCCTTCACCTTTGACATCTCTTATAATTATTTTCCTTTGGGGCTGGACAGGTTTCCTATACAAGCAGGTCTGTCTCAGGCTCTTAAGCATCTTTTACCTACCAGTTTCTATGGTGCCAGTGTCATACAGAAAATGAATGTGACATACAGACCCTGAACTGGAGACAGCTATGAGATGACATGATGTGTCTTTTGGCCTTGTTGGTGTCCAAGACAGCGGTTGTCCTCCCAGCATAGCTTTGTAGGAGGCTAGATGGGCCTGAGCTGCCAGCTAGCAGATTATGTATTATATATATAGCCCTATATATACAGCCCCAGGCTGTCCCTGGAGAGCATCACCAGACTCCTTTTGCACTGAGCTCCAGAGATGTGGGAGTAGTTAAACTTTTTAGCAGAAGTTTCCCAAGGAAACCAGACTTAGCTGAAAAGCAATTTAAACAAAACAAAGGACTGACTGTACTGTTAGGTGTTGGCTTTACAGCCAAGGAGGCTTTGGTGTTCCTTCACAGCCATTTTCCTAAACTATTGTCATAGTGTTTATGTATTTCTTCCCCATCTCCTCCTCACTGTTGCCATAATAGAGAATAAATGATCTAATCTAGGATATGGACTCCCCTGCAACTCACAGTGCTTGAGAATATATGCCCATTTCATAGTGGTTATAGTCAATGTCAGACAAGACCCACAGTTGGATGAAGACCCATTGAGCAGAGGATGGGGCTGAGGCCCTAGGGATCAGGATGAAAAATGCCAGTTTGAAGAAAGAAAGGTATCAGAAGATGAGGGGCATGGGAAATTCCCTCAGGAATGAGGAGCATAGGACAAAAGATAGAGGCACATATTCAAAAGCCAGTAGGCAATACAGGATACCTGGATTACCCAGGTTGAGAGACAAACCCTTTGTGGTGACCACTGATTTGACCCATGTAACATTTGACCAATTGAAGGAAGTGCTCACACTTCCCGGTGATATAGATTCTCATCACCCCAACATCTAATAGATCCTTCCAGATTTGTGCTGAGTCCTTGGCTTGATCTTTGTCAAGGTCCTTGAATGCACAGCCAGAATGGGTGCTATCATGCAAAAGCCTTGCAGAACTTGTGTGGTACCATTTATTCACCACTTAATTTTTTTTGTTCCTGCCCTGCTCATAAACTTGTTTCTTGGGAATCTGGCTTGGAAAAGTATTCCTGGAGCAATTATTAACACTGTGTAATGCAGCTTTGCTGCTGATGGTTTATGCTTTTGGTCTGGTAGAAGATGTGGGACATGATGAGAATTAGGATTTCCTGATCCTCTTTTCCCTCTTGGTACACCCTGGACTATCGGCACATGAGCAGCAGCAACCAAGATATTACAGCATAGCAAATTGTGGTGAGCTGCACTGATTGTATGTCCTCAGCATGTCCTATGTGTAAAGACATTTGTCACCAGCTCTTTGGTCATGAACTCACAACACTTAAAAATGATCCACTATTCCTGGCTCAGGCAATGCTATTATTCAAAAGGAGAAAAACCCAAGAGCAGTTGGCTTAAATTGAAGAAGATTGTGAGACCAGAAACACACATTTTTTACCCTAATGATGTTCCAGAGGGAGCCAGAGTCACTACAGGTCACTGTCTCCCCAGGAGAAATCAGAGGATCTCCCCACTGTTCTGCTGCATTGCAAAGAGCTTTCCTGGAAAAGCCTTCTTTTTCACATGCCTCTCCATTACCTGCCCCCAGTGTGGTCCATGCAGGTGAGTCACATACAGTCTATAAGCCTTTAGTTTTCTGGAGTATTGTAATATCATGAGCAAGAGAAAGTATTATAACACTCATTAGCAATTGATTTGTCAAGAACTGCAATGCCAGTCAAGCTAAAGAAAAGTAAACAAAGAATTTGTATATGATGTAGAATTTAATGTGCTGGAAGAAGAGATGAATAAGAGAAAACCACATTTTGTACTCATCATACTAAGACTGGCCTGCATGACCTTTCTCACTGTACGTCACACAGCCAGTCCAGGGCCTCTTTCTCTACCTGTCCTGTTGTGCTTTTCTTATGCAAACCTGCAGCCTAAAATTGTCCTTTATGGGAGCAAATGCACATTTCAATATGTATCTTCCTTATGCACCAAAACTCAGTGTGAAGTTCCATGCAGATTCAAGTCTTGCTTCCTCTCCTCACAAATGAGCTCTTTCATTACTGACTTGATTATGAGGCAGCCTGCTTCCTGTCAAATTACTTACACTGAATTGTAAGGTGAGGCAGGACTTTTGTTCTCCTACATGCACTCATACATGTGGGTCATTACAAGCTCTGGATTGAGACTGACGACAAGTAAGTCAAGGATGATTTGGCTGAGGGTGTCTGGCCCCTGACGTAGGTTTTGAGAGCTGCCATCCTTCATTCATATCCAACATGATCAATGAGATCACTTCAGTTAGGAAGATACTGAACTGTGTTAGTCACTAAATACAAACTACTCTGAGACAGATGTTATCTTAAATTACCAGTGGTCCTGTATACATTTTGTTGGTAGTGGTGGCAACTTGGAGACTCTCTGATACAGACCACTCATCTCTGTTCCGAGGCTGGCACAGGAACTTCTAGAATGTATGTGCTTTAAACAGGTCGTTATTTTCTCTGGCTTAATTTTCAATTAAAGCTGAACCCATGTGTGTCCACACAGAAAGCTGACAACGCTGATGGGAGAACTGTACCACAGGAGCTTTAGTCTGATGAGATCTTCATAAATCTGCCTTTCAACCTCCTGCTCTGACTAATTGGGCTGTCCCAAACACTCAACCAGGCTGGCCGTGGCTTTGAGTTACCCGTGTCCCGGAAAGCTCCAAGGATGGAGATAATTCTGGTGACCAGACTGAAGGCTGGTCCTCCATGTCAGCCACAAAATTTTCCTTGTGTCCACTGTGGACCTCCCAAACTTTAGTTTGTTGCTCGTTGTATCACTTGTGCCTGCTGAGAACGGCTCTGCCACTGTAGTTGCCCTTCAACTAGTTGTTGGCTATTAGATCTCCTCTTCAGACTCCTCTTCACCAGACTAACCAATCCCAGCTCTCTAGACTCTCACTTGCTCTGTCTCCTGATCTTGGCAGTCTGCCTCTGCTCCTTCTCCACTTTCTTGACAGCCATGTTGAACTGTTGAACATGCCCAGAAGTGGAGACATTAATTCCCTCAGTCTGCTTGCCACAACAGTCCTAAGGTAGCCCAGTATTTGATTTGCCCAATTTGCAATAAGAGCATATTGTTGGCTCATAATCAGTCTGACATTAGCCATACGGTAACATATCACAGTCATGTCAGTGTAGGACAGGAATATCCATCACCAGTATCTGCACAGATCATAGAATCATAGAATCATCAAGCTTGGAAGAGACCTTAAAGTTCATCAGGTCCAACTGCTAACCTGGCACTCCACAGTAACCCTTAAACTCTAAACCATATATTCCAGCGCCAGGTCCAGATGCTTCTTAAACACTTCTAGGGATGGTGACTCCACCGCCTTCCTGGACAACCTATTCCAATGCCTGACTGCCCTAGCAGTAAAATCTTTTTATTCTAATACTTAATCTGAATCTCCCCAGTCGCAACTTATGGACATTCCCTCTAGTTCTCTCATTGCAGGCATGATGGAAGAGACTACTCCCCTTTCAGGGAGCTGTAGAGAGAATGGACCCTTCCCCACAGACTCAGCAATCTAGTAACATGGTTGCTCAATTTGCGCATAAAATGTAGCTCATGCCATGGACTGTTTTTCAGCCACTTGTGAATAAAAAGCCATAGGAGCAGACCTGCACTCTAGGAGATCTGAAAGCAAAACCCTATTGCTTTGTGTAGAGGAGTGTGATTTAACTCCTCTCTCTGACTTACTCTGAAGCCTAGTGCCCCAAAAACATATTAAGGAGCAGTGTGGGAAGCACCGTCATATTAAATAATGCCTGTATTGTTTGCGGTCTGTAAATATCTCATCAGATATTGCTGAGAATCTTAGCTCTGATACCCTGGGAAAGTTCCAACACAGATAATTGCCTCCTGCCTAATTCAATTCACTTTTAATAGAGTAGCAACACTCAAGTGAATGCCCCAGGGTAGATGAGTGGTGGGAATCAAGAGTTCACAAAAAGAACATTAAGAAACAGAGATGGAAATCCATTGAGAATCAGTGTTTGTGGAAAAGTCCTCCTACCCTGCCCCAGGAAGTCCTAAGCCAATTTCCCGCTCTGAGCTGTGCCAGCCTGAACATATGGAAAGAAAACCTTGGGTTGTGTTTCCTCTAGAATGGCGATGTCATGAAGGATGATGGTGCCATGATGGATGCCACAATTCCTTCTGCAAAACTCTTAACAAGTCTCTTGTTCTCTCCAGACCATGTTAGTAGGTGTTACATGGACCATGGCCATTTGTATCCATGTGCTTGCTGTCCTTCCTATGGGAAAAGGGAGGTATCCTATTTGACACCACTGGTGGGAGGGCAGCAGTACTGTGTGCATACAACTCTTCTAATGTGACTATTGATGTATACTGTGCATTCAGAGCTAACATAATTTACGTCCTGTCTCCATCTTAAAATATTAAAACATGTTATCCACAGAGGAAAAACAGAAATGCTGCTAGGATAACTGGAGATACACGTGTCAGAGGAACATGAAGATCTGTTTGGTCTTAGACATGACTAAGCTGACACTTGTCCCTGTGCATATTCCTGTACAGTCCTTCCTTCCCACACATGAAGCAAACCAAAATGGGTTGGTTTTGCTGAAGATCTCTCTTGAAGTGCAGAAGAAAATGTCCCTGCCCTGGCAGAGGCTTACTTTCTCTGTTTTGCATTCTTTGAGATTATATCTGCTAAGTTTATTAGTTTCCTGAGTAGACTGACAACCTTGCTAGGCTCCAGGTTCCTCTGTGGAAGGTGCTGCATGTGCACTTAGTGAAGATTTGTTAGAGATTCCACAGCCCCAGATAGGTCAAGACAGGACAAGAGGGCAGTGACAGCTGTCCCACAGAGGGTTCCCATCCTTGCTTTTTGCTACTCTGTGTGCGGCACGGACACACAGAGGGATGCAGCCTACCTCCACTTACCTTTGTTGTGACAAGTTGCACCACTACAATGCATCTTTCAAATAAAAATTCTGAGATCTCAATGTTCTTGTTGTGCTGATATCTTTCTGTTTCATCCTCTATGAGGCACTAGCCTCCCTGTTGTTCATCCCTTTCCTTGATCGACAGGGAAAGTCTCCTTTCCAAAAATCATGTCTAAGATGCGTCTTGGGCCTAATCTCAACCTTACAGTTTACAGTCAGGTTCTGAATGTCTGAGCATCATCCCACTGCAAAAAAGCCCTTCATATAAGGCCGAAGCAGAAGAGGCATAGAAACACAGAACAGTTTGAAGTGGAAGGGGTCTTAAAGATCATCTAGTTCCAACCCCACTGCCATAGGCAGGGACATTTTCCACCAGACCATGTTGCTCAGAGCCCAGTCCAACCTCGCCTTAAACACTTCCAGGGATGGGGCATCCACAGTTTCTTTGGGCAACCTGTTCCAGTGTCTCACCAACCTCACAGGAAAGAACTTCCATCTAATAGCTAATCTGAATCTGCTTTCTTTCAGTTTGAAGCCATTCCCCCTTGTCCTGTCACTACACGGTCTTGTAAAAAGTCTCTCTCTCATAAAACATGGAATGGTTTGGGTTGGAAGGGACTTTAAAGATCATCTAGTTCCAACCCCCAATGTCCTTTCCACCTGTGCAGCTCTGGGATTCCATTTCCCAACATTCTGTTAGCAATAAGAGAACAGCTACTTGTGACTGCCAGGTGTTGACCCTGAGCCAGCCAACCACAGCAGGGAAGTTAGCCCAGAGCCTTCAGTTCATCTCTGAGCCCTGAGAACAGATCTGCAGCAGTCTCTGCAAGTACAGAAATAAAAAACCTCAGAGTAGGACCCGACTAGATTTTTCCATTTCAATCTGAGTTAAATCAATTACTCATCCAACCATGCTTTCCATGCTATGCACTTAAGGGATATTCTCACTAAAGCAAATGTTGAGCCAGAGACTTTTTAGAGGGTGTGTTATGATTCAAATAGCAAGCTGGGGCAGCTCTCCCTGGCATGCTGGAGGTACTGAAAGGATCTTGGCTTCAGTAGATGAAGGTAATTGGGGAGGTTGGACAAAGGAGAAAAAAAGAGAGGGGAGAGAGTTTGTTTCATCCAGTTATGTGTACAGAATGTTAAGTAATCACATAACTTGGTAGTAATGATTCATCTTGGTGATGTCTTGTTGAAGGTCTGGGCTAGTTGTGTCTTGCATCCATGCTCTAGGCTGTAATAGTGACAAAAACCACCTCTGGCTTTGAGTGATGATTAAACATTGCATAAGGGACTCAGCTCCCTTTTCTAGTGGATGTGGAGGCTAGCTCTGAAGGGATTAGTGTGCCTGGGTGGGGGCTTTTGAACTGGCAGAAGTAGCCCACAGGTAGTGGAAGGTATCTCTGAGGAGACATATACTTCTAGGCAATGTAAAATAATGGGCTTTGCCAGCAGGCTGCTCTTGGCAAAGTCCGCTCTTGCCAGCTGTAATGTTGGCAGAGAGCACGTTCAAAACATGCACATGCTTTCCTTTTGCTGGCATTAATTAGACAGCCATTTCCTTTAGAGCCCAAAACGTTTTAGATCTGCCGGCACTGGCCTATTGTCCAGGATTACTGTATTTTTATACTGGCTTTGGTTTACACAGATTTTCTTCATCCTCCTTATGGAGCCCCTATCTGCAGTCTGTAAGAGGAAGGAGCAGTTTTCTTTGGCCATGACACAATGGGTCCGTAGTGAAGAGCAAAAGCTGAAGGAAGAGCCTTTTTCCCCTTGGTGTAAATGTCAGCCCAGCCAGTCCAGCACAGGAGGGGATCCCATGTTATACACACATGATATTATTGGCGACAAGCTGAAGTGTCATGTTCTTAGCTTTGAATGTATAGACAGCCAAACAATGGACAGCCTGGGGCAAAGGAAGGTCTAGGAAATCAGAATCACCAGATCATTCCTGGAATGGGGATGTCATAAGAGACCCATGGCACATTTGAGTTCCAAGTATTGGGTGATCTTGATGAATGAATTTTTTAGCCTCCCTTGTTAAAGGGACACTTCCCTCCACTGAATTGTTCTGTCCATGATGGAAGCACACCCACATCCCAGAAGACAAACCTGAGATCCTGCAAGAGGTCCTAGCAAAAAAAGCCAGGGACTGCATGACTGATGGAGATGGAAGTTGTGCTTCCATAACCCTCAGTACCAGGTCCGTGTGCTGTTGGATCATGTTGCGACATGGATTTGAACCAAACCAGGTTTGAGTCCTGAATACATTTCAATTCAATTTTTCAATATGCATAACACAGACTTTAGCAGGCAGCAGATATATTTATATACATGCCTGACCCAGCACATGCACGATACTGGCAGAGTGTTAGAGTGTGCTTTCCTGTCAGTGTCAGCCAAGCCACATGTGGACTGCTGCCACCTTGTCCTCTCTGTCCCTGCTAGCGTGGCCACAAGGCCTGACCATGTTGCTCAGTTCATTGCTGGGTGAGGTTTAGTTCCCCTGAACTGTCTTTCCAGGGGAGCACAAGAACACTGTCAGTGGTGCAAGGGAGAAGAAGGAGTAGAAAATAGAAGGACAAGGAGGAGAACAAACAGAGCAGACCATATGTGAGAATGAAGTGGTGATCTTGGCATAGCTGCTATGGTGTTATACTATATGGGCTTAGTGCAGATCTAGAGACAACATAGTACAGACTGTGCTGGTTCTGATCCAGAGCAAAGCTTGCCAGGTCAGAGCGAATCCTTGGAATACATTTCTGCCAGCAGTGTCAACTTATGTTGCACCACAGCTTCACATGGCTGCAGCCGTTTTTTCTGGCACTAGAAGTACCTCAGATGCATATGGAGAGGGCATTGGCTTTCTGCTTCCTAAGCTTCATCCTCAAGAGCAACTCCTGTTTGACAGGCCAGTATGGCAGGAAATATCTATTTCTTGGCACAGACAAAAGGCAGGTCAAGACCTGTACTCTCACAGTTGTTTTCCCCCTGGTTCATAAATAGTTGGTTTTGATGGGTGGAAAACCATGTGAAACACAAGAGCTATTCCCTCAACAACAGGTGGTATAATGAGAGATGTATTTAGATTGGAGCAGCTGGAGAAACCCTCACATGATGCTGTGTGTCTTGCCTCACCTGCTCATTGCTTTCAGAGCACGTGAGACTTCTTACTGTCTTTAACCCTGCCACATGGGGTTGTCACCACAACGAGATTGTCATGGGGAATGAGTAATGCAAGTACAAGCAGCAGGTTCTTGTAGGATCACTTTTGACAGGGCACTCATGCTGTCTATAAGACCATGAGGAAGCCACTTAGCTCACTCGTGTTCAGTTCTCTTCACTAAAGTATTTAGGACCTTGTGTTGCCTCTTTCTATGTATATATGCATTGCTGGCATAACTGGATCTGTTGCAACTATGTTTCCTTAGGGATTTTGTAAGGCAAAGCACCATCAGAGCATCCCATGAGTCTGTGGGTTTTATAGCTTTGAATCACATGAATTCCCTGAATGGGGAACATTGTAGGGATAATGCAATGCGTGGGCTCCTTGGGTGGGATTCAGCTTGCAGACTAAGACTACAATTTAGACTATCAAATGCATTTAGGTGCCATTTGAAATGTTCCACAGCATCCAAAAAAATTCTCATGTCACTGTCAGGCCTAACTCAGGGAACTGCAGCAACCCCCTAACAGCAGCTTCTCACAGCATCTTGATAGAAGCATGCAGTAGATCTGAGACCAATCTCAATAACTCTGCTCAGGGTCCCATACCATCTTCAACACTATGTTGCCACAAAACAGCACTTCTCTTGATCTTCAGCTGCAAGACTGACAAGGTTTAGAAGTGCAGTTTCCAATGCTGGGGTGTGCAGTCTATGCTGTATTTGTTTCTCCATTTGGTCTTGGGATATATGATGAGAAGAGTGTGTAAGACTTTCTCGAAGCCTCACCTTCACTTTCATCTTTGCTTGGAGCCTCTTTTGCCCTGCAATATAAGGTGAGGTAACCTTCACACTAAGGTTTTCTATGTAACCAGTGAATGTAGTTCTGGCATTCCTCAAAGAGAGATAGAGATATTTTAAAGACCTCATTAAGACAATGCAGACATCTGGAACCCAGTTGTACTCCTCAATCTTTCACTCTATGTTCATGCAAAAGTTAAAAAATAAAGACAACAAAACCTTTCTTGAAAAACACTACATTAGGGAGGAATTTTTTCTCTAATATGGAATTGCAATAGTAATTTTAAAATCTTATAGTCCCTCTTTTAAATATCTGCCTTTCTTCTTTCACATTTGTTTTAATTTTTATTCTGTATCCACCTAATTATCATTTCCATACACTTCATATCACTAGTGCTGGAATTTCCCATGCCTTATCTGTATGGCATTATTTTTTATTTTCTCATTATACTGTATGATGTTGTTACATAAAATCCTTTTAATCTGTTTCCATAAAGCCTAATGTTCCTCGGGCAGGTTCATTTAAATCTTGCGGTTTTCCAGATGACTCCTTGAGGCCTAAAAGGCACACAAACCCCATCCATTTGTCAGTATATCATCCTTATCAGGTACATTTATAGTATCCCAGGTTTGAAGAAGTAGAACAGATCTCATATGGGGGAGGGTTTGTTTGCATCTATGTCACTGAGAAGTTAAGAAACTTTTTATTGGGGGATATTATTGCTGTAAAACTTTGACTTTATATAAGCAAACAGTTTGCAAAGGTCCCCAAGATGTCTGTAGCCTGGTCTCCTGACTTGCTGAAACTGATTGCTTTTTGGTTGCTATAGAAGAGTGGGGACCTTTATGTGAAAATGTATTTATTATCATACATTATCCTGGAGAGAGCTCCTTGCCAGAATGGTTTTTATCCCCACAACCAGGGTGCTTGCTAGTTAGTGAGAAAGCCTGGTCCACATACTTCTAGGGTGAGTAGGTAGGAACATGGCATAGAATCATGGAATTGTTAATGTTGAAAAGACCTCCAAGACCATCAACCCAGCACCACCACGAGGTTCACCACTAAACCATGCCCTCAAGTGCCATATTCACACAGTTTTTAGCACTTTCAGGGGTGGTGACTCCAACACTTCCCTGGGCAGCCTGTTCCAATGCTTTACAACCCTTTCCTTGAAGAAATTCTTCCTCATATCCAATCTAAACCTTTACTGGCACAACTTTAGGTCATTACCCCTTGTCCTATTACTTGTTACCTGGGAGAAGAGGTTGACTCCCACCTCGTTACAATCTCCTTTCATGTAGTTGCAGAGAGTGATAAGGTCAGCCCTGAGCTTCCTTTTCTGCGGGCTAAACACCTCCAGCTCCATCAGCCACTCCTCAAAGGGCTTGTGCTCCAGACCCTTCCTCAGTTCTGTTGCCCTTCTCTGGACACACTTCAGCACTTCAATGTCTTTCTTGTAATGAGGGACCCAAAACTGAACACAGGATTTGTGGTAAAAGTCATGGAATATCCATGGAACAGTTTGTCTGCTGCAAGGTCACTCAGGGGACCCAGCTCTTTCTGCCTTGTTCTTTCCAATCTGTCCCTCGTGGAAAAGCAATGTCAAAGTAATTTTTCTTGTTGCATGCACAGTTTCGGACATTGACTGCTGGCAGCTGCCACTGGTTTCTGATCCCCTAATCACTGGTGCAACCAGATGGGAAGCAGCTGTGTGAGCATCTCCATGCTACAGAAGGCATCACCCTTTGATCTGGGTCCTGGAGGCCACTGTGGCACCACCATACCCAACCTCTTCATGGGACCTGATCTGATGTCTCTACATGGTGCTGTGCCATGAGCTGTACCAACCCATGCTGAGCTACCACAGGTGTCTCCATGCTGAGTGCTTTGGCAGTTTGCTTGGATCTCTTCCCCTGCCACTCATTGTTCATTGTTTCTGGGCATTCATCTGATGATGTTTGCTGTGATGTTTGAACTGCAGAATCATAGAATGGCTTGGGTTGGTAGGAACCTTAAGGACCATGTAGTTCCAATCCTCCTGCCATGTAAAGGGATACCTTTTGCTAGGCCAAGCTGCTCAAAGCTTGATCCAACCTAGCCTTGAACACTTCCAAGGACTGGGGCATCCACAGCCTCTCTGGGCAACCCATTTCAGTAAAGAATTTCAGCCTCACAGAGAAGCATTTTTTCTTAATATCTATTCTAAACCTACTCTCGTTCAGTTTGAAACATCCCACAGTATTACAACTTGTCAAATGATTGTTTTGCCTGGGGGCCTGCCTTACCTTGGGCAAAGGATGCATTTCCTCATGAATGTGTAAGAAAATGGAGGGATAACCAGACAAACCCATATCCAGGTTTTGCTTTCTGAGAGTGACTGTTGACTAAAAAATCTGCCCAAACCAATGCAGGCTTTGAGCAGACATGCTTTTCTTAGTGCTGTATGTCACACTCATTTGGGAATAGCTGTATTTATGATGCTTATCACACAATGAATAATACTAGATTGTACAGTGATAGGAAAGATGAGCATGGGATGATGTCTCTTGGTGATGCAGGGCATGGCTTTCCAGGTTCTTCCTCAGGCAATGTGTCATGCTTCATAATAAGGGGCTGGGAAGAAGAGAAAGAAACTGGACCCATTAGAAATGACACTTGCTTTTGCACACACAGGAAAAATCCTGCATCAGAAAAGAATGACATTGATGGAGTGAGATCACACAGCTCAGAGATGGGAGGCCAAATATGGTAAAGATGGTTCGGTCGGTTCCAGATCACTTCAATTTTAGAAAAAGTGGTAACTGAGGTTGTCTGGACTTTAAGACTTCAAAGACCTCCAGTATAAACAGAGCTGCTGCATCTCTGTGATGTTTCAAAGAAATGCCCACATGCCAATACTTCCTACCATGGGGAGATTTTGTGGCTACAGCCTACATTTTTGTCTCAAGTGCATTGGTAACAATTTATTTTTATTTTTCCTGATTTGGCTGCTTCTGTCCCTTTCCAAGGCAGGTCTTACTCAGCTGTGACTGCTACTTTTCATGATAAAATCTCGTTTCCTGTTGGTATGATTTGGTTAGTAACTGACTGAATGGGAAGAGAGGCTGGGAAATTGATAAAGTGATATTTTAAAAATAAATGCAATAACAGGCAAAAATGAATACCTCTACCCATTACACATCTCCTGTTTCCAAGTATGTAGTCTGTTATAAGGAGGCTTTCCATGCCAGAATTATGCAGATGGGAGCAGTGGATAGCCAGAGGAACGGAGTGGGTAAGTAAAGGACTGAATGAATCTTTGTCCTCCAAAATCTCCCAGATTAGCTTAGCACCTGCAGTCAATTGATGCTTCATCTCCAGGTTGGCTTTGGCTGGCTCCTTTTTTTTCCTGCCCCACAAAATGAGGATTTTAAAAGAAGTTTATAAATTCCCATTCTCTTCACTAATTACTTCTCAAATTCCAGTGCGATGCAGAAGGTGGAAACTTGTGCTTCCCAGCACTTGGGACCTTTATCATCAACTCCAGGCTTCAGCTATGTGGGAGGAAAGGGGGTTTTGCTACAGAAAGCAGAAAACAAGAAAGCCATCTAGAAGAAAGAGAGGCTTTCAGGTGCATTAAATAAAGTTGCGAGAGACATCGGATCAGGCCACTTTTTCAAGGGACAAGAACAGATACAAATTACTTGAAAGCTCACTTAGAAGTGACTCCTGGAACGCTGAATTCCTACTCCATTTTGAGGATCCTAACCACTGCCATGAACAACAAATATAATGTGTGGATATTAATATTGTATTAAAAGACTTCTTCTTATATCTTAGTTATGCTTTGACACCAGACCATGGCAGCATTAACTTTGTCTTAGCATATCTGTTAAAACTGGTAAACCGGTCTGTCTCAGATGCCAGCCTGGAGCTCTCTTAGCAAATGAGGTCTGCTGTTGGCAAAGTTGCATGTTTGAGCAATTCACTGAAGAGGAGGTTGAAATATGAATGTCTAATAAGGGCTGTGAATATCTAATAAGGACATACGTTTTACATCATCCACCAATGGATTAAATAGCTGCTGTTGCCTTGATTGCTCAAAGATGACATTGTAGATCATTCATGCCGGCACAGGAAGCTCGTTTAACATGCTAACATGCACGCAAATCTAGATTTATTCAGGATGCCTGAAAAGCAGCTGGATTCCCTGGCAATTATTTCAATTGAAAAGGTAATTGCTGGCCAGGGTACCAACAATTCATCAATGTTAACACCATCATTGCCACAAATAGTGTAATATCAACAGTAAAATAAAATGTCCCTTGCACTCCTTTACATGTCTTGATCTCTTGAAGAACGAATTTCATGACTTGATAATATTCAGTAATTTTATTCTGTGTATTTTCACCAGAGTGTTGTTGCACAGGTGCGGCAACATATTAACAACTGTCTTTTCTGCTGCAGAAGAAAACATTTAAACAGCAGTTTTATGTTGTTGCATTCATATTATTTCCAGTCTTCAACTTCTTTTCCATGGTTCCCAAATCCCTTGCCAACAGGATCTCTTCCCTTAAGGTAGTGACCTGGCTGTAAACTAACCTCTGAAGAGTGTTTTTAGGTAAGGCAGGTCTGACGCTGGCTGGAGATGGGAGGGAGACCAAGGCTGGGGACAAGAACCAGGACAGGGCTCAGTGCAGCCACTTGGGAGCTGGCAGTGGCACCATGCCTTGTAAAGTCCACATGGGAAATTAATGTGTGAAAACTGGCACCCTATTACAGCAATGCTGCTCTTCCAGACACACAGTAACTTCCTTGCTGAGAAAACCTCAGTTCTGTAAACCTCCCATGTAGGCATTAGTGTGGCTTTGCTACCTTGAACCATTTGGATGCCACCAGTCCTCCCTCCCCAGCTTCTATTTCAAGCACTTAGCCCAAATCAGCAATAGGTGGGATAGGCAAAAAATACCGTCTTCTTTGGCCTGGGGTTATTTGGTGAAGCACAGGGGGCAACACAGCTGAGGACGTGTCTTAGGAAGCTCCTAATCAGGAGTGGCAATTAGATTTATACTGATCCACCACCACCTGGCTCGTTTATTAATTTGTGCAATTTCAGCTAAGACAAATGACTGTAAATTGACCTGGTGTAGTGTAAGATATCTCTGTCCACCACAGGGAGATTGGAAATAGATGATCTTTAAGGTTGCTTCCAACCCAAACCACTCTGTGATTCTATGAAGCCTTCTTCAGTCTGTAGCCAGCAAGCAAATGGTGAGATTTCTCCTGCTGTCGCTCTTTGGGACAGGTGTACTAATCCTTGCATAGAGTGATTAGTGCTGCTGTCTTATGTTTCCTTGCCAGGTTACCCAGATTGGCAGGTTTTGCCAATCTCTGTTCTGAAGAACAAGGAATCAGCTCAGAAAATGAGTGGGTTTGATTCTTCTTCTACAGCTTTTTTTTTATGGGCTGTAGATGACTTCATTGTTGAAATGTTCCAACATGTTGTGGGTCGATCCTCTTGCATTATGGGTAAAGGGAGGTTAGGGAGACACCTCTACTGCTCTCACAGAAGTTGTGCCTGGGCTTTTGGGACACTATTATACTTGTTTTCTTACTGGTGGCTTTGGAGCTGTTGGAGATGTACAAGGTCCTGCAGCCACAGGCAGCCCCATGCAAGTGAAGGACAAAAGTTGGCCTAGTGAGGCTTAAAAGTCAGGATTGTCCTTTAAACAGAAGAAGAAAAAAAGGGCACATTGTGGTTAAAAATGTGGAGGGTATGTTGGTCCCTCCAGTCTTTTTCTGGAGCCATATCCTGGTAATGTGAGGAGAGTGGGGCAGCCCTGCTGTGGCTGCCACTTATCACTAGCCTGGGTGACTCTTTGGACCAAGCCTGGCAACAATGCTGTGTACAGGGCTTCAACCTGACCACCAATTTTTCTGCCATTGCAAAGTGTGCTTTGATAGCTTCCAAGATGCTGGGAGGGGAGTCCTCATCACAGTGCTGTCATCCCTCAGAGCTGCAGTAACTGCGAGAGATGAGGGCTGGCAGCTGCAGTGCACTTGCTGGTTCAAGGAATGTGTTGGATCCATCCTTGATCCAGGAACACCCTGTCCTTCTGGTTCCACCTCAAGTGTTTCTTCACAGGAACAGGATGGTCCTCTTGGCCCCAGCTGATCTTACCATCAGAGGTTTATCCTTAGCTCTGACCTCACTTCTTCTTTCTTAAAGTCATCATATTCTCTTGCGCATCATCCATTTCAACTCCAGTATATGGCCTCAGTATCTCCTACAAAAGGTGTGCACCCCCAGTCCTATCTAGTTTTTACTTTCCTTATCACACCTTTGCCACTTTTCTTACTGTTTCAGAGCTTTCTGATCTGGGTTGTTCAGCTATGATGTAAAACTGATATATTGATTTCATGTTTTGTTGACATGTCTGTATGTTTGGGCTCTTAGGAGGAGAGGAAACAGCCTTAAGTTGTGTCATGGGAGATTTATATAGGATATCAAGAAAATTTCTTCACAGACAGGGTTGCCAAGCATTGGAATAGGCTGCCCAGGGAAGTGGTGGAGTCACCATCCCTGGAGGTATTTAAAAGATGTGTAGACATGGCATGTAGAGATGATTTGGTGGTGGGCCTGGCAGTGTTGGGTTAACAGCTGGACTCAATGATTTTAAGGGCCTTTTCCAACCTAGACCATTCTGTGATTCTATGAAACCCACTGTCATTTTCTGTCACAAGCCTGTAGGACAAATTCACGTATGTGGTTTTTACATGCTCTAGTGTAGATGAGTGTCTTTCTTCTGCTGAACATAGGAGCATCTTCCTTTTGAACTTATACTTTCTTCTCCCCTTACTACTGATGTTATTTTCAGGATTGGATTTCTAACTTGTCTCATCTCACAGATTTCTCTGACTTCCCCAGCCTCTGCCTCACCTCCCTGTTGAGTATGGCTGTGTATCATCCTCCTCTGCATCTGGAAACATGGACATGCTGCAGAAGACAGGCACTTCATGCACACCATGAAATTAAAACATAAGAACTAATTTAGAAAGAATCTTGAGAGAGAACATCTAATCAAACTCTCAGCCCTGGAGCAGTACCCTATCAACTTAAGTAATTCCCTAATAAGTATTTGTCTAGCCTGTTTTTCCAAGCCACCCAGGATAGAGGATCCACACCTTCCCAGGCAATCAGCTTCATTATTGCCATTGTTTGAAAATTCCCGAAGTCCCAAATGTATGCCCTCTGTGATAGTTTTCCCTATCCAGCTCCTGTTTTTGTAGTCATGTGTGATATGACTGGGTGTCCACTGATCACCTTTATTGTCTTCACCTTCACTCATAAATCTTATTTTCAGGTCTCTTATTGCTGCAGATTGTGGCTCCTCCTTGCTACGCTTGGTTTCATCTCTAAAACAGCACATGAAAAGACTGCAGCTTCACACCCTCCCTCCATGACAGGTGGGAAACAGCTGAATTCAATATAATTCAGTGAGACTAGTACAGTCTTGTCGTTCAGGGAAAATCCCCCAGGCAGTTCAACAATCATCTTAAATGAAAGGGCATGAAATTAAAATCGCTAGAGACAGCCACAACCGCCCATCTTCCTACCTGTATCTGCAGTCCCATAAGTAGTTATATGGCAGAATCACCCCAATCTGAGAACCCCAGCCTGGCTGGGGATGGGGTTTTATTCAGCCTGAGGTTTAAGGGCAATGAGGAATGAATTTTAATCCTGAATAGGCTGCACTCAGGAGTTTGATTTAATTTTAACATATCTACTGTGGCATGAGACAGTTTCTAGGCTGAAAAAGAATATTGAGGTGATGATATAATTCTCCCTTGCCTCCTTGTGATACTAGCTTTATGGATGATGGGGGACCACAGCTCTTATCCAGTGATTGCAGTGATTTCCATTCTCATAGAACTGTGGGCTTAGCTAAGAAGGGCTCCCACTGCAATGCATTGGGAAATGTCACAAGACCACTGTCCTTTGAAGAGATTAGTCTCAAATGGAAAAATTATATAGTAAGCTAGGAGAGAGAAGCAGAAAATCTAAGCAAAAGATGAGTGTAAACATCAGTGGGACCTGTGACTTTTCTTTATGGATTTGCTGGAAGTGTTTGGTAGAGCCAGGAACAGCACTTAGTTCATTTGCACATCAGTAGGTATCCTCAACAGTGAAGGCTTCCCTGCTTTTCAACAAACACCTATTCCTGGTGCTCACCAGGTTCCACCTTGGTTCAAGGTGGAACTCTCTCCACAGTAGACCAGATTTCTCTACTACATGGTACCACCCCAGAGGCAGCCCCTGTCCCTGGCTAAAGATGTCCTGGGCAGCAGGATGGACTGGGTGAGCCTCAGGGGTCCTTTTACCTTATATCTGTGATTCATTAGCCCTCTGTATCTGTGGTCTGCATGCCCTTGCTGTAGAGGACTTGTTGTTTGGGTTGCCCTTGTTGTGCCTGGAGGCCAGACGAGCCCAGCACCCTCCTGTGTGACACAGCCAAAAGTCCACCTGGAGCAATATCACACCCAAAGAGCTGATACTGCAGTTGAGAGGGGGCACAAGGGCATTTCAGTTCTTACTTGCTGTCAGTGCATAAAGTCCTGAAGGACCATAAACTAGCTGTTTGTGTCCAGTCTAACACATCACATCCTGATAAACCCCACACACAGGGCAGGGAACCTTTGGGTCAGTGGATCAAGTTGATCACTGCTGCTTGGCATTAGCTTATCATTAGAGGGCATGGAAAACCCTCTATAACATTACCTAAGCTGAGACCAGGCTGTCTTACAGCCACATGGGTGTTTTCTCCCCACTGGCTTGGTTTAATTTAAAGCCCAGAAGTACACATCCTGATAAACCCCACACACAGGGCAGGGAACCTTTGGGTCAGTGGATCAAGTTGATCACTGCTGCTTGGCATTAGCTTATCATTAGAGGGCATGGAAAACCCTCTATAACATTACCTAAGCTGAGACCAGGCTGTCTTACAGCCACATGGGTGTTTTCTCCCCACTGGCTTGGTTTAATTTAAAGCCCAGAAGTACAATAGAAGACTTTCTTATCAACTTCCAAGTGTTTTATATCAAACCCCACACCCTGTAGGACTGATTTTGCAGCTCTTACATATTCAATCCTAGGAACCCTGGACTGAGCCTGCTCTAAAGTGTGTGTGGTGTGTGGGCAGTCATTCTGTACAGTGAATCTGCACACTAGTTTAGAGAGGAAGTTCACTGCATTGACATTGCCTTCTTTGCTGCTGTATTCAGGGTATAAGAGCTCCTAACTGTCTGATGGGAATGAGGAGATGGGAAACTAGCCATCAAAATCTCAGCCACAAGGAAATATCCTGGCTGGTCCTTGCTATACTTTGCTTCTTTGGACCTAACACTCAGAGCAAAATAGGGCTGTTCAAATAGTTTCTTCTTCATCATTCATATGTACAGCAAAGGCTGAATGTTGTTCAAAGTCTGCACCAGAGGCATACCTGATATGCACCAGAAAAGCCAGTCTTTCTTCACAGGCTGCATGCTCTGAAGTGGGGAAAGACAAACAGCATTACTCATATGAAAAAGGCAAAACTTGTGCTTTAAAAGGAAAAGCAAACACTGATAGTAGTGCTCAGCAATATCCATATTCTCCCAAGCACTTCTGCAACATACACTTCCTCAAAACACCCCCTTTCCCTCCATTTTGCAAAGTCATTGTGACACACAGTGCTGTGTTCAGCAAGAGCTGGCAGCTCCCTGTGCTTACATCCCATCAGCATGAAAGTATTCCTTGGACTCAGCTTCGTCCTGACTTTCCTGGACCCAGGTGAGTTTTCTGATGAGACCTGCAGAGCTGTGAGACATGGAAGAGGTCTGGGA
>NW_008650054.1:66614-67134 GCF_000695815.1 Acanthisitta chloris | reverse complement strand
CTGCTGTCTGAGGTGAGGAGCTGCTCATCTGGGAGGATCTGCACCGCAGAGGGATGACCAGCCTTGGGGGATCTTTGGTGCTGTAAGCCAAAGTGCAGATGAGGGTGTTGGTATTTACAATCTGAACTGGCAATCTGAGTTCCTGTGGTGCTCACTGGTGACCTAGTCATTGGAGTGATTCAGGTTACTCTGAGTAGACAGACCTTTGGTCAGCTGAATCAATCTCCAGACACCATTTACCACAAGTTTGGGGGCTCATTTATTTTTCTCAATTCCAGGGTTGCATGACATTTTAGATATTATATGTCATCTCAGCTGTCCTTCAGCTTTGCTCCAGAAAATCACAGATGCCTTGGAGGTCTTGGGCCATATCTGCCACTCCATGTAGATATCACAGGCACTGCACTCCCCTTACATGGCACCTCGGTTTAGGGAACTGACACATGCCCTGGACCTGTAATTTACATGCTGGACCCTTGCAGGTGTGTGTCATGGAGAACATCCTGTTAGCCCACTGTCA
>NW_008650054.1:30174-66539 GCF_000695815.1 Acanthisitta chloris | reverse complement strand
CAGGTAGTTGGTAAAGTGGTTTCCCCTATTTCCTACAGAGAGATATGGTGTTCTCCAGTTTGCACAGAGCACAGTCAGTATGTCCTGGCAGCTCTGGTTCCCCAACCACTTGGGTGCCTCTACTCACTGCAAACAGAGGATTCAAGGTGTGTGAATCCAGGGATACCAGAATACCTGCAAGAATGAAGCAGTTTGTGGAGATGCTTTCATCAGCAACTCCAGGGAAGCCAAGCAAGCATCATTGCATAGGAGACATGGGAACCAGGCTGGGTATTGGTGGTTAAAATGTAAAATGCTACCCCAAAATGGCTTCCCCTTATGTGCCAAAGTGCAAGTTCATATTAGAATAAATAATAATAGAAATAATAAAATAAAAACCAAACAAAACCCCAAAACAACAAATATTGCACAATGAAACTGAAAAAATGAAGGAAGAGGAATGTGAAAAGTGCTGATCAAATGCTGAAGTTAAACATCAGTGAAAAGGGAAGTGAAATCCCTCATGACAGCTACACAGGAATGTATCCTCCTTCTTCCCCCAGGGACCTGCCTTCAGTGTGAAGTTTGTCACAGCATAGGAAAAAGCTGCTCTGGCCCCATGAAAACCTGCACTGGTGGTGAAGATACCTGTGGCATCATTCTGCATGAGGTCCTAATAGGTAGGTGAGACATCCACTATGGCTGTGTGCCAGTGTGGCGTTTGGACTGGGGCCAGGGAACATGTCTCTCTCCATTTCTGTCACTGGTATTTTGGTCCACTTTTCCTCTGGCAAAGGACACAGAGATGAGGATAGTCTGGAATGGGAAAAGCTCTCGATTCTTTTGTCTTGAGCAGCAGTTTCCTACAGCGAGGGTTTGGTTCTTAGCTGTGAAGGGGAGGACCTACACAGCATATTGGGAGGAGATAATGGCATTTAATTCCAGCTAAGGTGAGTAGTTGGTCAAGAGGCTGACAACCCGGACCATGAGCAGCACTAAGCTGCTGGCATCTAGCACTGATGATACACTGGTGATGTGTGGGGTGGGAAATTGACCTGCATCTGACTCCCTTCCTCAAGTACAGAAGGGGACACCATGCAACCAGGCAGTACCACCAGGACTGAGCTATCACCATATCATTGTAATTATCATCATAGAATAGTTTATGTTGGAAAGCACCTTAAAGATTGTCTAGTTCCAACCCCCCTGCCAAGGGCAGGGACAGGTTCCACTAGACCAGGTTGCTCAAAGCCTGACCCAATCTAGCCTTGAACACTTCAAGGAATGGGCAATCCACAGCTTCTTTGGGCAACCTGCTCCAGTGCCTCATCACCCTCACAGTCAAGAATTTCTTCTTGATATCCAGTCTAAATCTTCCATCTTTCATTCTGAAGCCATTCGCTCTTGTTCTAACACTCCATGCCCTTATCAAAAGCCTATCTTCAAATCTCTTGGAGCCCCTTTAGGTACTGGAAGGTGCTATGAGGTCACCCTGGAGCTTTCTATTCTCCAGGCTGAACAACCTCAGCTCTCTCAGCCTGTCCTCACAGGAGAGGTTGTCAGCAATTTACCATATCTCCATGATTGATAAGTCAAAGTTGGCAGTGAGCCCTGAAACAACTTCACATTACATTGTGTTAGTGTCAGCATGGTCATCATTCAGCTTCAGTGATGTGACTGTTGGCTTTTAGACTGGAGGCTGACTCATGTCCTACCAGCTTAGGTACTGACAACTTCAGTGCATATCTTCCTTCTGTTTGTGTAAAGCCAGCATTCATCCTTGAAGTACCTCAGTAGACTCAATGCAACTGCTCTGCTCCTCATTACACCTCTTGTGCTTGGATGACAGGGTAGGTCAGACTTGCCCATGTCAGGATGCTTGTGGCTGTGATGGACTGCGTGCTCTGCAGGCTGCATGAAGGAACGTGAGCTATGGATCAGAGGCATATGGGTCACACCATAATCATAGAATGTTAAGGGTTTGGAATGGACCTTGAAGGTTATCTAGTCCCAACCCCTTCTGCAATGGGAAGGGACACCTCCCACTAGACCAGGTTGCTTGAGATCTTATCCAACCCGGCTTTGAACATTTCCAGGGTTGAGGCATCCACCACCTCCCTGGGCAACCTGTTCCAGTAGCTCACCAGCCTCACAGTAAAGAATTTCTTTCTAATATCTAGCTTAAATTTCCCCTCTTTCAGTTTGTACCCATTAGTCCTTGCTCTATCACTAAAGTTCCTAATGGAAAGTCCATCCCTGGCTTCCCTGCAGGCCTCATTCAGATACCAGCAGGTTGCTATGAGGTCTCCACACAACCGTTTCTTCTCCAGGTTGAACAGTCCCAGCTTTCTCAGCCTGTCTCCATAAGGAAGGTGTTCCTGTTCTCATATCCATTTTGTGCCTCTCCTCTAGTCTTACTCCAACAGTTCCATGCCCTTCTTATGCTGAGGACACCAGAACTGTACACAGTACTCCAGGTGGGGTCTCACACGAGCAGAGCAGAGGGGGAGAAACACCTCCCTCAACATGCCGGTCATGTCCCTTTTTGATGCAACCCATGATTCAGCTGGCTTTCTGGCCTGTTAGTGTTGCTAATGCTGAGTTTTTCATCAACCATCGCCCCCAAGGCCTTCTCTACAGGGCTGCTTCCAATGACTTCTCTGCCCAGCCTATAGGTGTGTCTGGGATCACTCTTATCCAAGTGTAAGATCTCACACATCAACCCTCGCCCCCAAGGCCTTCTCTCCAGGGCTGCTTCCAATGACTTCTCTGCCCAGCCTATAGGTGTGTCTGGGATCACTCTTATCCAAGTGTAAGATCTCACACTTCACTTTGGTGAACTTCATGAGGTTGGCACCAGCCCACTTCTCAAGTCTGTCAAGGTCTCTCTTCATGGCATCCCTTGCCTCCAGCATGCCGACCATACCACACAGCTTGGTGTAGTCAGTGAACTTGCTCAGGGTGCACTTGATCTTATTGCCTATGTTGCCATCAAAGATGTTGAACAGTATTGGTCCCAGTCGCAACTCTTCAGTGACACCACTATACTGGTCTCCACATGGACAAAGAGCCATTGACCAGAATTCTTTGCTTGTGACCATCCAGCCAATTCTTCATTCAGTGAGTGGCTCATCCATCAAATCCATGTCTCTCCAATTTAGAGACAAGGATGTGATGTGGGACAGTGTCATATGCTTTGCATGAGTCCAGGTAGACCATGTCAGTTGCTCTGCTCCTATCCACCAATGCTGTAGCCCCATCACATATCACCAGATTTGTCAGGCATAATTTTCCCTTTGTAAAGCCATTTTGACCATTACCATCCACCTCTTTGTTTTCCATAATCTCTGCAGCTGGGGTGTTCTGGCTCACTGGTGATGTTTCTTGGGGGGCTCTGCTGTCCTCAGAATCCTTTCAGACTCCAAGACAGATTCTTAGAAGTTGCTGCAGGAACTAATGGGACAGGAAAGGAGTCACCTTATGATTAATGACTTGGCACTGCTTTCTGCTTGTTACAGGGGGGATTGCAATCCCTTCATCCATCAAGTCCTGCCTGCCATCCAGCATTTGCCACCTTGGCCCTATCAGCATGAACTATGGGAAGGTAAAAGCAAAGAGCCACTTGGCTTGCTGCACAGGCGATGACTGTCGAACCATCTCTGTCTCATGTAAGCTCTTCCTTATAGCCCATCCCCTCTCTGTCTGGCCCATCCCGAGATGAGGCCTTCCAGGCTAAGCCATCACCTGTATCATTCCTCTCAGTCCCTCATTAAAACCATTTACTGTCTGTCCCTTTCCTTCCAGTGCCACCAGAGGACAATGTGCCAAACGGATACCAGTGTCCTGCCTGCTACAGCATGGACTCCTTTCAGTGTGGTAATGAAATCGTAAACTGCACTGGATCTGAAACGCAATGTGTTGACCTTGCTGGACTAATGAATTCTGGTAACTGCCTTTTGTTTGGGGCTGTCTTTCATCTTTTAGGTAAAATGGGTGAAACTAGTCTAAGATGAAGCATCACCGAGAAATAAAAGTGGGCAAAAAGTGTGAAAGAAAAAAAGAGGAAGAGACAAGGAACTTAAAGTTGAAAACTGAAAGCTTAAATCTGATTAAAGGGCAGGGGTGTTTTTTCTTCCTTCTTCCCCATTATGCATGGATAACTGTTGGAATTCCTCATAGCACGGCATAACTGAGGTCAAGAGTGGAACTGGATTCCTGAAGCAATCTGATTCACGGGCATTTAACAAGTCTGACCTGCTTGAACCTGCTGGCCCTAGCTACTTTTCATGAGGGTGAATGTGTATCTAAGCCAGTTGCCAGCTCAGTAGAGATTCAAGTGGAACTATACAGAGTCACTGGCTTTCTGATGAAGTGATGCTGGCCACTGGGGACAAGTCACTATTATAGTGGTGTCTCTGCTTGTAGAGAGACAGGGACAGGTCTCTCCCCATGAACACTGCAGCTGAGCTGTTGGGGTTCCCAAAGCCCTTTCTTGAAAGGGAACTCAAGCCTTTGAAAGGCTCCTTCAGAAATCTTTTTCCCACCTCAGGACCTGTAATTAGAGGAACATAGGAAACAAATTTCCTGGTCACTCTCTTTTCCTCCCCTGCTGAATGTAAAAGACTTCCACCTTTCATGGCAGTCCTACGTGTGCTCCAGCAAGCAGAAACATGGAAATTAAGGGCAGTGATGCCTGCTGTAGAAGCAGACTGGAAAATAATTATCTCATGTATGGTTATGGATAAAGTTCCTCTGAGACCATAATATTGCCAGGTGATGATGTGATGCCTGTAGGTCTTTGCTATAGACTTTATAAATGTGTTGGCCAAACCCTGAATTAGATGATGTGACAACATGAAGGAACAGAAGAATTTTCTTAGTCACAGCAACGGAAATAAAGTGAAGCATTTAATTCAGTGCACCACTGAAATAAAAAATACTCCTGACTTGTCTTACCTTGATTGATCAGCCACTGTAAATAGAGAAGATCTGCGTGGTAAGATTAACTGTGCGGATGAAGCAGCTGTGTAGGTAAGCACAGGAAGGTGAGGAACTAATGATGCACCCTTACAAGTTACTTGTTTTGAGATAAAAATGTCCAACAAAGTATTCCATACCTCCACAACCTGTACAGCAGAGAAACGTGAACAGTGTTAGCAAAAGCATGCAACATGAGCAAGAATATCTGAACAGGGAGTTAGGCACCCAGAACCTGCTCAGGTGTCCTCCTCAGGCTGATACTCCAGTGGTGCTAAAGGACAAGTTTAGGTTTCAGTGGGCATGGCAGCAGATTTCTCTGTTGGTTTGGCTAAAATCCTGTAAGGCCTTCAGGATTTGATTAATCTTCAAAAATGGTTTAGGTTATATTTTCTTTGAGACTTCTCAAACACATGTCAAATCTAAGTGAGTGATAGTCATCCAGTTCAAATATCATGAGAGGGTCAGAGAAAGAAAGACACTGAATACTGTCATACAGTCCTGGTTTCTTTAGGAAGCCAGGTAAGGTTTGAGTAGAAGAATCTTTAAATATGAGAAAGAGAACTATTTAAGATCTTTTTAACTTTTAAATTTAAATATGTACAATTTTTAAATATCATCTTTACTCAGCAGAAAGAAAGGAGACAAACCCTAAACCCTTTGTATTTCAAGTCAACCAAGGTGACCTTGCTGTTTCTTCAAATTTGTTCAAATGATGGGAACAGACAGGAATTGTTGGGCTGGTCAGTTTGGACCCAGCTGAATGTAAGGAATGGGCAGTTCTTGGATTGGAAATGGGGACTACACTGGCTAGGCAGAGAATAACTATGGGGGCTGGATCTCCTGATGTATGGCATGTACTTTTTCTCCTGTGTAGGTGGACTGTCTCTGAAAGCTGCCATGAAGGGTTGTACCACCATTTCTGAATGCAATATGGTAGGAGATGGAAAAAGTAATCTGGGGATGATGGACATTAAGTTGAGGCGCTTCCAATGCAAACCAGCTTCTACATTGGACCGAGTGAGTTCTGGATTAGCCCCTCTACACACCATCTCCCTCCCTGTCCTGTTAGGATTCATCTTGGAGAAAATACTGTTCTGACTCTCACTAGTACTGCATTGAGCAAAACCCATGACAAACTCCAGCAGTGTTTTGCAACTGAGTCCCATTTGCTGTGGCTTCTCCTATGTAGGGAGGTTTTTTCAGATTAGCTCTTTCTTTTTTTATATTTTCACAGAATAAAGACAACCCTTACACATGTTTTGTTTCCTCGTTGGTTTAATCTGATTTACAATTTCATAGGTTCAACTACTGTGGGTTTTGTGTTGCATTCTCCCAGTGCTTTGTGCATACTGGGACCATGGGAGACTGCATGAGGTGCTGAAACACTGCATAGGCAATGGAAGCTCTCAAAACAGCCCTGGAGTTCACTGTCCCAGGATAAGCGGTGACTTTCAAAGTCACTTTTGCAGGCTCTGAAAATGACTGGAGGTGGGTTCCTGAAGAGGTTCACTGTGATGAGAGGTCACTTGCCTTTTTTCCATCCTTTGTATCCTTGTATCCAGGTTTGTCCATGGTAGGAGGAGTCCCTCAGCTCAGAGGGCTTTTTGTGGCCCTGGGCAGCCCTAAAATAGTCTTTGCTTCAGAGATGAGTAAGTGACATTTTGCTACAAGCCATCTGCTCCTGGCAAGAGGCGTTCTCCTGAAGATTGTTTTTCTTGCCTTACCAAATGCTCTCCCATTCAGTCTTAAGTTTCATGGTTATCTGGAATAACTTACCTTGGGAACATTTAATTTCATAAAATAGTCAATTTTCTATGGTGACAGACTGCTGGGAGTCCAAGTAATGGGAAACTTTGGCTCAATGCCTATTTCTCTTCTGTTGGCTAAACTACAGCCATAGCTGGCATAGCCTCCCCACTTCTACATTCACCAGCACCTGACTACTCAGCTTCAGCCACCTCCTTCCTAATGGGTATCCTCAGGTTGGTCTCACACAAAGACGCTGAAGAAAAACAGCACATGAGGCAGCATTGCCATACCTGGGGGATAGCATTGGCTGTGGGTTAAAGGAAAGAGCAGTGGCAGCTCTGGGAGATGCTGGAGTGTAGAGTGAAGGAGGGATGTTAGCAAACTTCAACATTTCCCTATGCATCTGTTCCCAGATGAGTGGCCGTTTTTTGGAGCAGACCGCAGGACTACTATGCAAAGTTCATGAATGTGCCTGTCATTAATAGTCCTGGCTCACAGTGCAAGTGTGCAGTGTTTTGAACATGGAGTTACAGGGTTCAAGTAATGCAATTTTGTCTCCTATTTCAGTGCTGTGTCAGAGAGCACTGTGGAAAGCACTGGCTGCTGAAACCAGATCATAAGGTGTGGTAGTAGTGAGATGACTATGCCTACACTTGTATGCATGAATATATATGTGATCAGCTTTCAACTTGCAGCATAGGGACTGCATGTTCTTGTAATTTCTGCCTCCCTCAGACTTTCTCTTCCTCACAAACAGGTTGCAACTCCTTTCTCTCTAGTATTCCCACCAAATTATTTGGGATAGAATTTCACATTATCTGTTATAATAAAGAGGTGTGAGTCTGGGAATGAAAATTAATTTTTGCGGTGGGGAGTAAACTGATAATACAGATTTAATGCAGGGAAAAGAGTCTGGTTAGACTCAGTTAATTATTTGCAGGGGCAGTACAATTACAGCATGGATGTTAGAGGAGTAATACAGCTGCAGCAATTGACTGATACTGCAGCGACCCACTCATTCAGCATATTTCCAGATCTGATAATATTCTGGAATTGTAAAAATTCTCTGTCTATGTAAGCACACTATCCCTGAACACATCTCCTGCACGTTCATGCAGAACATTACATTGCCCTCCATGGCACCCCCATGGCAGATCTTGACCTGCTTCGATGGCTCAACCCTTCACTTTCTGTTCATTCCACTTTGACGTGCGATGTTATCTGGATGGAAAAGCTGAATGGGTCTGTTCAGCCTGGTCAAGACTGGGGTGAGACACATCCCAAGAGCTATGATGCCTGGGTGGCATTTGGGGAGAACAAGGAGAAGGAGATTAGACAGCAATATTTCTGACAAGGGTTTGCGGTGCAGAGAATAGAAGCTGCCCATTTTGACCTTTAACTCAATGTTGTGGCAAACACAGCTGTAGCAAGCGGTGGCTGCATAAATGATGGAGTGGTAAGTGGCAACAACTCTGCATTTTTATGACTGATACATGAATGCTTGGTCCTGTTCCAGCATCCTTATTTTTAAATGCTGTTACAAATGGAAAAAATGAAATAAAATGTGTAACAGTGAAAGTCTTCAGGAGCATAAACCTGTGATTTTACTGAAAAGAAGACAGAGACGTGGCTTGTTTACAGGCTATAAACAGACTTATATGGCAATGATAAGATCTTAAAGAGCTCTTTTATACATGGGAGTGCAGCAGTAACCTGAAAAAACCAAAAGAGGAAAAGCTACACCATCAATATGCACAGATTGTAACCATTAGAGCAAAGGAGTCATCAGCTTTTGATGTCTAAAATCCAGCACGAAGGCCTTTCAGAAATAGATGTTTTAGTTGCAGGCAAGTTAAAGGCAGCTCAGGTAAAGCTGATAGAAATGTGATAGACTGGGCTATGGAGGTAGGTCATGAAATGGTGAACACTTCTAATGTCAAATTTGGCTCCTGGGGAGGGAGATGATGCTGAAGTGTGTTCAGATAAAAGCAACACAAAAGATGGCAAAAAAACCCCTGGTGGTGCCAATTTACAAAACCAAATCAAACAATGGGATCTTGGTATATTGAGAAAGAAGTGATAAATAAACGATATTTGCCTCTCAGTATCTGCAGGGTGTGACAAAAGAGGAGGGAGGATGTCCAGAGATTCCCTGTAAAACAAGCATTCTGGGGAACATGGAAAGCCCCATTGCTCACAGGGTTTAGTTGAGGATATGCAGCAAGGAGCCGTCTCTGAGGTCATAGACATGTTGGGGTGAGGCAAGGAGACATGGCAAAAACCCATCACAGTAATGGGAATGAGTTTTGCTGATTTTAATGGTCTTTGAACCAGGCCTTAGACATCAGACTGTGTTGCCTCCATCTGCAGCTTCTCCTTATAATATACACAAGCCCTACTCCCACACAGACACACACACAGAGACATGTAAATACCAGATCCTCCCTTAGATCCTGCAGATACTTTGTCTACCAGGCATTCAAGACACAGACACTAGCAGCTCTGGATGGATGGCTGCTGCCTTCCTCACCTCTGATACTGACCATGACAACTACAGCTTTGGTATTTGCATAGTGAAGAGGGCTCAGATCATTGTCTTCAGTTCCCAGACAGTGGAAAATTGGCCATGTCCTGCCATTCCCTCTATCTCTTCTGAAGTTTTGGCTCTTTTCCAAAATGCTGACCCCTCCAGAAAGCCTGGTGAGAGACAGAAAATCCATTGGTGATCTGAAACAGGAGATGGACATACAGGAATTTTGCCCAACAGGCTGGTGATTTTGTAGGGTAAAGGGCAGGTGAGGATTTGAGCTGTCATTTGGTGGAGACAGCCCTGAGGTATGTGGGTGGACTGAGGATGAGTGGGGCTGGAGAAGCTACAGAGAAGGGGCTTCGCCTCTCTGCAGCCATGCACCATGCAAGGCAGTTCTTATCAGATACTGAAATCCCTTTTCTCCTTCTTCCCAGAACAGCTAGTTAGGAATGTTTTTTCTTCCATTTTTTTGGGAAGCCCCCCGCAGTTTCACCCAGGAACTCAGGACACATTTTATCTGGCCAGAGCTTGGCCTGGGATTGCATTTGCAGAGGAATGCAAAGTTGTTCCTGTGGCTTTTTTGTTGGGGTGGTTTTTTTTTTGTAAAATATGATGACCATGTTTCCTCTAAGGAAGTTTTTCCAGCATCCTGGGCCAGCAGGTTCAGTGGGTGTTTTAGGGATTACATTTCTTTAAAGGCAGAGTGAAGGCAAACATTGAGTGAACAAGCAGTCTTTATTGCAGACAGGAACATGTGTCCTGATGCATACCGGAGACTTACCAACCTTTTCCATCTCTCTCACAAAAACATAGTGGGTCTTGGGCCCACTATCCTTCTGCAAGGGTAAGTGTCTCCATCTGAGCACATCTTCAAATTCCTGGGGTGGCCAAGTCAATATTGCTCTTGGAGATCAGGTTCTCCTGTTCTAATTATACTGCAGGTTCCCATATGTACTGAGAGACCTACCACTGACAGAGGCACCTCTACTCCACGCCTAATGTTGGGTGGGAAGGATCCCAACCCCAGGGTGCTGTCTTTTCCTCAGAGAACTTGTTTTACTTTAAAGCTGTGGAGCACAGAGACCAAATGCTCCACAGGTCACTGCACTCAGGAATAGGCTAACCTTGTGTCAAAGCCTGCATGGCCTCACCTCCTAACTCCCTGGACACGTCTACTGAATGAAAACCTGCTGTTCCTAAATTTTCACACATATATTTCTTTCTCTGGAATTGCAATTGTGAAGAACATCCATCTTGATTGCTGTCACAGGGAAGAAGCACCTCTCCCTTCCGATACATAGCTGAACCCTGGCAGACCATCTTAGGATCTTAGAATCATTTAGGTTGGAAAAGACCTTGAGTATCATTGAGTCCTCTCATGTATATGAGTGAAGAAAAACAAAATTCACCCCTGCTTCTACCATGAAATCACCTAAAAAAATCACTCCAAGCGACCATACGTCTAAGACTTACCAGTTATTAGGACAGTAACTGATGGGCAGGTCAGTACTGGGGCTGGATACTTGGTTGCTGCTACTGCAGAAACAGTTGCTTGTTTTTCTGATGTCACAGGTAAGTAGAACAGAAAGGTTCTTTCCACAGTTCACTGCCTCCCATGGTCACACCTCAAGTCTGATTTTGTGTCCAGGGTATAAACTCTTGAGCCTCCTGCCCAGAAACCTGTCTAATGCCCCGATGGATTCAGATTTTATGCTTCAGAAGAATCTCGTAGGGAGTATTAGGTAACAGCACACACATTCCAAGCAGGTTTCTTCTGGAGACACCCTGAGATGGTGTGGCTTGCTGGAGAAAAATGAAAACTACTGGCAGATGATTTCCAAGGAGATGGCTGTGGGCACTGGGTTCTGTGCAGGCTGACGGAAGCTGTAAAGCTGCAACTCTAGATAACTGCAAAGCCTCTTCTGAACCCCAGATGAGGAGTCATTTCACAGGGCTTGTTGGATTCAAAGAGGTTCATGCAATTTGAGAAGTAACTTGTCACAGTCCATGCAAAAAGTCTGGTTGGAGGGTTTGATTTGGTGGAGAAGCTTGTTCAAGTTGTAGGAGCTGATTCCACTCTGGAGAGGTGGGAGTTTTAGCAGGTAGTGGTGGGGGATGCTGATCCATTGGAATGACGCTCAGGTTATCCTTAAGAAGTCAGGCTTTTAATATGTTTAAGTTCCCACACAATGTGTATGTAAAAGTATAGGTTTTAAATGTTTTAATAGGTTAAATTCCTCCTTCCTTTTTCTTTGTCGTGTTGCTGAGTCCAAAACTGAGTACTCACATGCAGTGACAGTGGTCTAGCACAAAGCTTTTTTGGCCAGATGTTTTTGAGAAAAGTGACTGTCTTCTTGGTCTAAGACTGCAGCTGTGGCTTTATTTATCTGCCTTGTGGTCTTGAACCTCTGTGGGCCACTGAAGAAATTTGCAGACGCGAGCATGGGAAACTCTTTTTTCCCAAAATGAGAGCTGAAATAGTCAATATGTGCATGATGGTGAGAGGGGTGATGTAAGAAATTCATCATAGTGTTATGATATTTGTCAGATTACAGGAACTGAATATGATAATCACAATTATGCACTAAAGTTGCTATAAGCTGCCAAAACTTCTAACGAGTAACATGAGGCATGACTGGTCCCAGACTGAATGCAGGTATTTAGGGCATTAATGACCTGTGGGTAATATAAAAACTATAGAATCATGGAATCACAGTTTCATTAAGATTTGAAAGCACCTTCAAGATCAAGTCCAACATCTGACTGAACACCACCATGCCCACTAAACCATATCATGAAGTGCCACATCCACTTCTACTACATGGTAAGTAGACCTCGTTGCTAACCAACATCATTCAAGTGTTATCAAGTAACTAACTAATACCATTCCCCACTCCAGCTTTTCTTCCCTCCAGTTTTGTGCAGAAACTCCTGCCTGTGGGCTCTATTCCTGTCATCTGGTGGTAAAGGTTAAGGGTAAACTCTGACAAACAGCTGTGGAAACTCCTGGTTTGCACCCAGTCATTGAAGGTCAGTCCCTGCAGAAAACCCAAACAGTCTGGACCAGACCCAATTTGTGCATCTGATATATATCTTTCTCACTTATTTTTCATGAATTATTATTTTGATGTTTCATGTCTGGTTAAACAGCAATTATGGTGACTCAGACTGTGCAGAGGGAGACTCTCTTGCTGTTTAGGACAGTCCTGAGAATGACAAGGGGAAGGACTGATGTGGGATCAGACTCTGTGAGGCACATTCCCAGTATATATTCACCTTCTCCTGCACTTTATCCACACTGGCACCCTGGTTGTGGACTCATCTCTGTTGCCCATCTGCAGCACATGAGAAACTGCTTAACCCTCCCTTTTCTATGATTCACAGGAAAATGGTGTCTGTTTGGTGATCTGTGGGACCTGCTGGAGCCCTGCAGCTATTTCTGGCACAGGCTCTTCCTTCCCCCGCATCTAGATATCCTGCTACTTCAGCCCCAGCTCTGGAACAAACCCTCCCTGGCTGAGCTGCACTGCCACAAACCCCACAAATTCATACCAGCCCAGCTTTTCAGCTTTCTGATGCCTCCACAATCCATGGGAAAGAGACAGAGCGGGAGGGCTTGTTTAAGATCCAGGCAGTTATGCTGGCTTAGGGTTTATGACTGAAGTGAGAGCTGGCTGGCAGCTCAGCATGGGGAAATAATGAGCAGGATATCTTTGAGAGGAACAGAGTAGAGAAAAATCAGATTTTTTTTCCTTGAAATGATATTTTCCTTTTGCTATTGTTGGCAACTCTAGGGGAAGGTTCACCTCTTTGTTTCCCTTCCTATGACAAGGCGTTCACCTTTCTCAAGGTGGTGTCTCGGGAAAGACATAAACTGGCACCAGATTCACCTTTTTCTTCTGCATTTTTGGCTTTTGGGTTTCAGTAATAGCTGGATTTCTTCATCAAGATAGGAGGTCCATGGAAAATTCAAAGAAATAAATTGAGCTTTTATGCCCTAAACTGGACTATTCATCTCCTAGCTATTATCCTGACAGGCTTCAGTTACAGACATGAAAATGAGTAAAATAACTGGAAAAAATTCATTGACAGAGGCAAATACATGACAAAAATCTGAAAAAAAAAATTTCAAACAAAAAATCAGCCTAGCAGGAAGAATATTTTCTGATGTGGACTTGGCAGCTGGCAGATCTTAATGCCACATGCTAAGGGTGGTAAAGGTCCCTTCCCTATTCTTATTCTGCTTTTCCTGATTGTGCCCTGGATCAGCACAACAAAAGATGGTAAAACTGCAACAGTTGCAGAGGGTGGTACTTCCTAACATAATTTTGGCCTGTTCCAGCACTTCACAGAATTGCTTTTCAAAGACAAATGTTCACCAGTTTCATGGAAAACCATAGTATCTCATAAAAAACAGAGACAGAGGAACCTCAAGATTCGTTAGAAATTGCACCCTTTTGCAGTGCTGCAGGTTGCAATTCCTCTAGTTTCACTGGCTTACTCTGGAACTCCTCCTGAAAATTGTCAGACAGGGAAACCAGAGTTCCCTGGGGACCAGGTGGGCTCTTCATGGGGTCACATCTTCAGTGAGGATGCAATTTCTTGGGACTTCATGCATATTGCCCAACCCAGTGTCCACTCAGTTACTCATGAGTAAGGGAATTTCCATTTCTCTTAGTCAAGTCCTTTTCATTCTTAGGAGCATGCACAATTTAGCAGACAGTTAGAGGCTGTCTTTCAGATGAAGCTTTATTACTGCGTTTATTTTTTTTTCCATTTCCCTCTTTGTTTTTTTCTGATAATTACTTGCACTTCCTTAAAATTAGCTTGAAAGTGACTTTAATGAGCTCAGAAGACCTTTTACAGGTTGCAGCACATTTGACCTCACCCTTCCACTGTTTCCCTTATTGATACTGAGGGTTATCCTGTACTAAATTGGTGCATAAAGTTCACAGTAGTGTCATTTTTCAGTATTAAAAAAACTATTTACCTTGGGGAATAAGGCATTTAATTTACTTTTTCTTCTCCATTTGTTTCCTCTTCCCACACTATGTCCAAAAAACCATGATTTCTACCATATTTTTCATCTAGTAAGAGATGTCTAAGACTTGAATTTGCTCACACTTCTGTGAAAACTGGCAGCCAGACAGAGCACAAAGAGCCATATTATTGGTGTTCGCTGCTCCCTTCCCACAAGCCAACAGCAGAATTCTGCACAATATGCAATTCACATGCTGTTGATCAAGGAGCACTTAATCCTAGGTAATAAAGCAATTCAGATGTAGCTCCATGTCAGTCACAGCACAGGACCTAAATCTCCAGCCAAACTAGTAGCAGATTCTGGATGGAGCTACAAGAATCAGGGTGGAGGAAATTAGTAGAGGAACTGTAGGAAAGGACACATTACTAACTCCATCACTCATGGAGCAATTTATTTTTAGAAGTGTCTTTTCCCCACAAGAATAATTTTCTTTTCTTTGCCATTTCCAGACATATTTCTCATGTCTTTAGCAACTCCATCACGTCTGGATTCTTGGACTCTGCATTTGGTCCATGCAAGATGATGCCAAAAGTGGTCATAGGCCACAGAGAAAAGCCATAAAAGTGGAGAAGCTGCTGCTTATCAGGAGCTGTAATGAATTTATAAGAAGAGTGAAGGCAGGGGATGAAGCTCGCATCCAAAAGACGTGCTTTATGTAAATGTCCTCTCCACTATTGGAGCTGATCCCCAATTCCTTTTGCTGTTGTCTCTAACTTCCATTGGAATCACTGCTTACCCACATGCACTGCAAACTGGGAGACAAACAGAAAACCAGAGCATTAGCAAGAGGACAGTGGGCACCTTTTGAATGGCCAACTTTGTGACCCTTCTTGGCATTGGATGCTGAGTCACTTTGTATATCTGACTGTTTCTTTCGTGATTGAATGGCAATTGATGAGCATGAGAAATCTGCTCCAGTGCTGGAGACTGGGCAGCTGCAAAATTGTTTTCCTTTATTTGCTTCATTTGTGTCTGCCCAGATACTGCTGCACACCCTTGGGAGAGTCCATGTGTTTGCTGCTGAGGGAGAGTGTGCCAGCAGAAGACATGTGGCTGTATTCCCTGCACAGCAGGTGAACTTCCTCTGCAATCCTCAGGTATGTTGGTCACTGTGGATCAGACTGGGAGGATACCATGAGCAGGATGTAAAGGTAAGAGGACATTACTGGGAGTACATCCAGTGGGGTGGGATCATATGGTTCTCTCTGTTGTAGGCAATAAAGCATAAGGTGAGTCATCTTTTCCTGCACACAGTCTTGATGTGTTGCTTGTTGCTTTGCACACCTTCAGTTTAAGAAAATAAGCTGTTTTGACAGAGCTGCTGATCAAAAGAAACTCTTCCTCTGGGACTGCTTGCTAGAATACATAATGAAGATAGGGGATATTTCCAGAAAACCTGCAGAAGGCTGTCTCAAGTCACAAGGTACTGGTGACTGGGAGGGACCTTGAAAACTGTCAAAGCCCAATTGATCTGTTGGGGCAGAGCATTTTTTACCAAATCTCACAATTTTGTTGCAAGTCTAGTTTTTAAAAAGTCTGTTCTTTAAAATCTGATTTATGGAAATATGTAGAAACATAGGGGCCTTTACATATTTCTTGACTTAAAATGGTTGCTTTCTCCTATGTGGAAAACGTGTTTCAAATCTGCACGATTCCTCCATTTCCTTGCGGTCTGTCTGCAGTGGGCCCCTAACAAATATAGTTCTCCCACTTTTCCTTCCCCATATTCCCATTCCCCACAACCCATTTCAGAAAGGTGAGGCTGGAACTCGTTTGCCTTTGTCCTTGGGAAATCAGGACTAGTATTTGGAGGCTACATATGATAGAGACGACTGGAAGTCATAGAAAGAAAAGTCCCCAAAACTCTGTAACGATACACTCCAACCCAAGTCACACTTTTCACTCTTGAATAATGTCTTATGAATATATACTCTGTTGGCTGCTGTGAACTAATCCCTGTGAAGAACACTGTACTTTACACACAGCGAGGAGCCACCATGTGAAATGTAAAGGAGAAGGCTGACAATTCTGTTTTTAAAGCCAGACTGTACAGCTTTGAACTCCCACACTACACTTTCCTATCAGAAAGTGAAATCTTCTTAGCATGAACATTTTTCTGGGATAAAAATTAATTTCAGGTGAAGTTTGGCATAGGGAAATTGAAACCAAGTAACTTTGCTGAGTTGTTTTAACAGTAAAATCTGGGTTAATTCAAGCCTCTGTAACTTCTAAGAAGTATAATTTCAGGCTATTCTTGTCTCTGTTGTTACTTATCAGATGGACTTCTTGCACAAGTTACATGTCAGTTTGGTTTCTACCTCTGCCTGCATGGTGGCAGACGAGTTTTGGGAGATAAGGAGATTTCTGTGACAGTTTTTGGACTCTTCAGCTGCTTTCACTGATGCTCAGTCTGTCCTGTGCACAGATAGTGTTAGAGCAAAGATTGATCAGGAAAGACCTGAGGATAATGTGATGAGTATGGCAGTGAGAAATATGTTTCTCTCTTTCTTTCCAAGCTGTGGCTCTTGTTGGAAAGGTGTTTCCAGCTTCAGATGGAGTTCTTTGGTGAGAATTACCTTCTCAAAGAACAGCTCTAAACCTGAATTGGTGGATCAAAGACAGCAAGCCTGTGCATTGCCCTGGATGTAAATGATCTCTCCCTCACTGGTTATTTCAGATCACAGCTCTTTTGCAGATGTAAGAATTTGTGAGAAAGAACAGTTTGGATAAATTAAAGGCTAAACTGACTGGCAAAGATAAGGTGAGGGTAGGCTAATGTGTGGGCACAAGCTGGGAGTAGGTGATATATTTGTTTAAGGTGATGCCTGGAAAAGACCCAGCAGGAGCATCTTGAATAGCTGCAACTATTTTTGAGAGTAATAGTTGTCCTATGCATCCTCAGACAACTAAACCAGGCAGCACAGGCTTCAAGGGAAAGGATTTGTATAGGGCTCACTCGTGTCTTTGAACTCACCATCTGAAGAGGGTTTCTCAGCTCTGCTAGTGCCTGATGAGTCTTGGGTTTCTGACTGCTTTTCTTATGCTACACTTTGAAAATTGTTATGTGCAAAGATGAACACATTACATTCATACAGAGCTAAAAGCTTTATTAATATCTCAATCTAATCAAGACATAATAAATTCATTATTAGTCCAGCTGCAATAATACTAACCCTTGTAATCCAGATTAATACAGAAAACCTCATTAGGAATAATACTCTTAAAACTGTTATAAAAGAAAATTTGGTATATCTAATCCTCCTCTCCAATGCTATCCTCACCTTCTGATGTCCCTGAGTCTTGTGGTTAGTGGCACTGGCCTCTCCAAGCACAGAGGTGGTGTGCTGTCTCTGTGAGTCCTCAATGTTCTGAGCTATCAGTGTGAGAAGCACAAAGGTCGAGGCTGTTCCTTCCTCCTCAGGCCTGCAGTCTTCTTGGGGCTATTTTTATGTTTTTTTATCAATACACTCTCTTTCCTTCTTAGTAGTTTCCAGGTAAAGTTTAAAAGTTGCACAACCACTTTCACCAGCCTGAATTAACATAAAGGGTTATTTTTTGCTATGCAGTGGCTAGCTATGCTTGCCATTTTACCATATAAGGTATCACAGATAAAGCTAGAACAGGTTGTACAGAAGTTATTTGATGTCTAGAAATAGTTAATGTAAGCTAACACCAGCTCAGGTCAAGATAAGCCTGGAGACATCCTGAGATGCCAAAGCTTATGTCTTTCACTAATAATTTAAAAAATTATATTTACTGGTCTACATCAGTGCTTTGACAAATACAGACCTCCAAATAATGTTGGATCTCGTGGCTGTGAGAGAAGGTCCCAAAACACAAGAAGATGTTATGTGCAGGGACCACAGGACCCTGTTTGGTGAGTTTGTGAGATCCTTGTTCATAAACAGTCATGTTAGTATTGCTCCTGTTCACTCATCCTAGCAGTGCAATGAAGCCATCAGTAGTGTTACTTATGATGTGCACATTATTGCTGATGTCCTTAGTGAAAGTCTTACCATTGCAGGGCTGTACTGAGAGCTGGTGGGATGGTTTTTTTGTCCCAGGATGCAAGGAGAATTTGTCTATTCCTGGCTCTCTTCATCTTTTTTTCCCACTGTATGTTTGTTCTGTTGAGATATCATCTTTGGGACAAGGACTGTATTGTCTCTCTTTTCTTTCTTCTTTCTCTGACCTTTGTGACTTTGTCTTTAAGTCTCTGAGGTGGCAGGAGAGAACCAGTGCAGCAAAGGTTTTTGTAATGAACAGTGCTGTCAGGATTCCCTTTGGGATGATGAGCAGAGACTCGGGGCTCTTCAATCCCAGAAAGAATTTTTTCCTATAAGCCAGATGCAAATAGATGTATATTTTTAATACCCCTTCCTGTGCCTTATGTTACACTTTTCTACAGTGCTAGGCCTACTGCAGCTGGTGGTCAGCTCAGAGATGCTGTGGGTGTCTGTGTGGATCGGTGTGTGCTTGCTTTTCCCCAGGAAAAGTCAGTTCTTCCCCTTCCAAGGGGAGGGGAGGATGTCAGTCCTACACCGGAGTGGCTTCTCAACGGCAGGAGTGCTACTGCCACCTCTTGGAACTGGGAATAAGAAATGATCCCAGCATGGGAGGCACTGCCAAGGTGCACTGGAAGAGGCTGGCATGTGAGAAGCACAGGGTTCTCACCTCTTCATTTTGATCATGCCTTTCACATAGTAAGCTGTGCTCTGGTGAAGGGCAAAGATCTCAAACAGGTGTGATTTTTGGTCTCATCCAGATCATTAACCAGCACAGGATTTATGCCAACATTCGGTTTCAAAAGGGCATTTTTCTCAATTCAGGATTTAAATTGTGTGTGATGTATCCCTCTGCAGCTTCCAGGGGTGGCTGTACAGCCGTGCAATGAATGTCACCTTTTTGAAGATTTTACTGCCTCTAAAATGCAATTAAAATACTTCACTGCTATATGCATTGCTGTAAATGTGATAAATGGAGGGATGGAAGCCAGGTTGTTTTGAAGTCACATTAAGATCTGACCTGCTCTCTATGTAACTACAATCACTACTTCTGTTCTTCTTCTTTGCTATCTCAGTTCTTAAGTGGTGCTTATCAGCATAATATTTGTGTGCTATCTAGGAATGCATTAAGCAACAGATGTTGCATGTTTAATTGTCATCCTGCTCATGGAGGAAAAATGTGTGTAATTATATTGTTTTGTTTGAAATCCTCATTGCACCAAGCAAGTCTCTCCCTTGCTTTTTCGCAAAAGCACACGTGTGGACACACATGTAGAGCTCTCCTTTTAAGCTTGTGGAGGTACACCAGAAGGTAGAGAAGTTTGTGACAGCTTTTAGCCCTGGGGAAGTTTTCCTCTACAGAGTGTGGCTGCCCCCACACAGACTCTTCCTCCCACACAGGACAGAGTTCATTACTGCTCAAAGGAGCCAAATGAGAGACACTATCAAGGGCAGCCAAACCTCTTTTAGACAGTTTGGCCTCCTGCTAGCAAGACCTTAGAAAACAGGGAGTGAAGGTGATTTGCTCTTCTCTGGAAATGTGGTGGCACCTTGTAGCAGCCCAGGATTCAGAGGGAGCCTACCATGGTCAAGCCTGTCCAGGCCCATCCATCCATTGAGTCATTTTAGGACTGATGTCTCAGAGTTGGGAAAGGAAGACTCCTTGCCTCTCTAAAGCAGCACCTGCTCCAGGTGGGAGAAGCAGTGAATGCTGGTGGTATTTTCTGAACTGGGAAGAGCAAAAGTCAGATTTGGAGGTGCTGGGCTCAGACTCTACAAGGAGTGTAGGTGACCTTTTCGCTGCTTGAATCAATCCTTGATTCTCTGTGATTTGTTCACCAACAGAAGGTGACAGTTTGTCGCAATATGTAGCAATTGATGATACAGTCTGACAACACTAGGATTGACAAAACCAGCAAACCCCTCTGAAGAGCTTCTGAAAACAGTTCGAGGATGCACAAAGGCATGTTCAATAACTAACAGGAACTCTCCAGGATGATCTGCTTTCCTGGTCATAAAGGTTTGTCTGAGGGACACAGACTAGATTCAAGAGCTGGTGTCTCCAGTCTCCCTCTCTCCAGTACCCTCTGTACAATGGCTCTCCGTTGGCCAGCCAGGGGAGACTCCTGTTCAGGCCCTCCTGAAGAGCCTGCAACCATCCCCCATAGCACTACAGTCACAGGACTCATCCAACCAGATTTCACTTATGCCAATGATGTCAAATCTCTGGGACTGAGCCAAAGCTTTAAGCTCCTCTTGTTTGTTTCTCATGCTGCACGCATTGCTATAGAAACATTTGAGGTGTGGTTCCATATAGCCAACACCTCTTGAAGTGGAATAAGTGACCCCAGTAGTTTCTGCTCCCTGAAGTTTTGATGACCCATCCCTCTGGCTATCACTGGCCAGCCTAGTATTCTCCCTTACCCCCTTCCAAATTAGATAAAGCTCTACCAACTAGCCCTGCCAGCTCCTGTGCTAGAATTCTTTTTTCTTCTTGAGAAAGGTGCATCTCATTGAGTTTCAGCAGATCAGGTATTTTATAAATCAACACATGGTCCTGGGTTTCTGTCTCCCATAGTGCTGCTGCACAAACAACACCAGAGTTAGTCTGGGCGCAGGGCCCCCCTGCTGCCCAGTCTATCCTCAAACAGTCCTTCTTGTTTTCCCCCAGATATTTTCCTCCACTTTTTTCCCCACTCAGATTCCTCTGTTTTTACCCCTGTCATTTTGGGGTGGTTGAAATGGAACCTAAGCCAAAAGCTGCCCTGTCTGAGGCCAGCCCAGGGCTAGAGCTCAGAGCAGGGACCCATCCTGCTGTGGAGATCCAGCCAAGACCACTGTGTTGAGTGATTGCTCCAGCTGTTGCAATGGATGACAACGGTGCTGTGGGTTCTGTGCAGTCTGGCTGTTCGCTTCTAGCTGGGGCTAAAGCACCCTCTGTGATTTACAAGCCCTCTGTGCCCTGAAAACTATTGCTGGCAGCAGGACTCCTGTCTTGATCTGCAGATCTCCAGCTTTTGAGTTTTGCAGGTACTAAATATTGGGGAGATGATGTACTCTGCCTCAGCTCCTGAAGGAATGGGGATACATAAACTTGCTGTGTCAGTCACATTTGATGTCTCTCCTTGGCATCAGGCTACAACACAACCATGCTGGCAGGCTGGTTGGAGAGCAGCTGTGGAAGAAATATGCAAAACATTCTTTCAAAGGGCCTTCATTTGTTCACCAATGATGACCTGAAAAAGATATTTCTTTCAAATATGTTTTACTAAAAGGGAGGAGGGTCTGAGTAGGGATTGGACTGGACAGGGTAGTGGGGCAGACAACTGTAGTGCAGGAAAGTGGTCCATGGCACATTTAATCAATCATTCATGGAAACCATGACGTGAAACTGTATGAATGCCAGAGAGGGACTATAACTGCCAATTCTGCGGCACTTTCTGTACACAGCCATTGACTGACGCTCCAGTGAGTCATTCACATGGCATTTTCCCAGATCTGATAATTATACTGAACTATGAGCAACTCTCTTATCTATGCAGATTTTTTTCTTTTAAACATATTTCATGCACCTTTGTGCATAACATAACATCGTTATATGTGTAATTGCATATTCTAGATCTCTATCCACTGTTTCTGTCTTTTGCTTACGTTTGTCTTGGCTTTTGATCCTATCGTGTGCTGCAGGACTGATCTGGCAGGATGGGTCAGTGCTTGAAAGGGAAACCTCTGATTCAAGCTGAGTGCTGCAGCAAGTGGTGACAGCATCCGGGAGGGATGCACTCCTTTCAGGCAGGCAGCTGGTTGGGTGGGATACTGGGCACGAGAGCACTGTTTTTCTTATATATTTATGGTCATCCAAGCCAAACATCAGCAGATACTGCAGGGTTTTTCTATGGAATTTGCAGGTTTTTTCCCAGTTCTGGGTTGTCAGCAGACAGGGAGAAATTCATGGGCATCAGGACTGCTTTCACTAAAGGATCTATCTTCCTTCCAAAAAGTAGATGGGTTGAGTTAGCTAATATAAAACTGTAAACAGAATAATTTAGAGTTTGACCCTGGGTTTCAGATTAGGGTCAGCCTCTTGAGAATTTAAAGGTGATCATGATTTCTTAATCTCAGTTTCTCTGTGTTGATCAGTCTTAACAAAGTTAGCAAGTGTGAATCAACAAATGCAAATTATGAACAGGCTTTTTTCCGCAGTGCTGACAATCTAGAACATAACATGTTTATGTCACTGCTGGATCATATCTTGCTCTATGCAGATGATGATCAGGGCAAGATGTCTTCCATCAGGCTATTGCCTATGGGTACAAGGCATTTGTGATGGATTATTTTGGCAGTGCTCCCAAACAAGTCAGACTCCAAAAAACATGGGGTAATTGTATGACAAAAATCTAACGAGATCTTATCCAAAGCTCCTGAACAAACACATGCTCTCAAAGCTCAGCTTCAGACCAAGCAGATTGTTACGAAGCCAGGCATCTCTGCTCCCCTGTACCACACTGTGGCTGCAACGAATGTGCTATATTACACACAATTGCTGAATGTAAGATTTCCCCTTTCCTGCTTCTAAGGTGGTTACCAGTGTGGACTTCGAAGCGGTCTTGTGAGTTCTGAGGATTTTGTTGACATTCTAAATTTCCAGAAAAGCACATGGCAAAGCTCGTGGTACTTGAAAGGAAGTGAGACCCTGCTTTAAGACTCTTTTTCCCCAAATTGTAGCTGCCACATGCATCAGGGATGGGACTGACCAGGAGGGAGGAAGATGCAAGCTCTCACTCCAGGCACAGAGGAGGGAGCCTGGCGGGTGTTCTGCAATACTCCTATGGGTCTGGCAGTGTTTATCTGCCCCAAGCCCTTGCTGACAGTGTTATGTGACTGCAGAGTGATGATGTTGCATCCAATGCTAACGTCCCATGGAGCTGTGCAGAAGAGAAAGCACAGGAGGGGAGATGCTGTTTGTGCAGGAAAGGATGCAGGTGAGTGGTGAGCAGGCTCTCTGCTCTGTTAGCTTGCTTTCTCCCGTGAAGCACTGTACAAACAGTAGAGGCAATAAAATATGAGATGAACAAGACAAAGTCAGATATTTACTGCCCTAAGCAAGGCATGATTGTTCCCCATGGTGAGTTTTCAAGTGCCTTTTGCTTCAAGTCTGCTTTTAAATGACGCATATGATGTGGTTTCCTCCAGCTCTTGGGGAGAAAGAGAAGGGAAGCTCTACTACAGTGCAATAGATACCCCTCATGTAAAGCTTTTACTGCATCTAAAGCTTTTACTGTACCTAAAATGCCATTGAACTGCTGCACCACCAGGCATTACAGTAAGTGCTCTGGTGAGCTGAGGAGCTGTTCTGCCAGCCTGAGCTGTTGTGTGTATGACGGACACTCTCACTCGCTCCTCTGATCACTGGCCTCACCAGTGGTGAAATGGAAGCTGAGACACATATGTCCTTGACTGTCCTGGGACTGGGAGAGGTCACTATCTGCACCGCACAGAGAAGCAAAGAGCAATGAGGACGTGGTTGACTCAGGATGATCCAGGAGCTGATGGCACTTCCAACACACAGCTGGAGCAAGTGTTTCAGCAAAGATCACATATCATGCTGTTTGCTGTTGCAAATGTCTCCTCTGCGCACTGCAAGCTGCTTCTGAACAAGGTGTCCTTGGTCACCCACTGAGGATGGCGAACTAGGAAGGGAAGCGGAGTGTATGCTCTCGACTCACACTGGTGGGCTGTACAGCCAGGAATATATTTTGAGTATTTTCAACTCAGAACCGTGCAATTCAAGAACAACAGTTAGAAAAAATTGCTACTCTTCTGTTACTGTGACTTAAGTACTAAAGTGGTGAACATCCTATTTCACTTGACAGCACTTCCAGGCATTGGACACTGAGATGGGTTGGACCCATGAAGGAGATCCATGAAAGTGTGATTTGAGAACAGTGTGTGAACAGATCAAATGCAGAATTATTTTACAGTCTCCAAAGAGTCACAGTTCAGGGATCACTTGTGATTGAGGGATGACCACATTTAATAGCCACTGGTGGATTTTTGCCTACATGAATAGGTCTAACCATCTTTAGATGTCTTTTTACCACTTGCAGCATCCTGTGTCAAGGACTTCTAGAAATGCATTACATACCCCAGATCATGTAAAGCAGTTTGAGCTTATTCTGCACAGCAAAGTCACGTATTTCCCAGTGGATTCTATGCTGGCTGCTCCAGTAGGTGAGAGCTCCAGCCAGGCACTTCCTGTGCCTAATGCTGCAGTTTGGAAAATGCATGAACATTTGAGATGCAAAAATCCCTGTCCGTAGCCTCACAGACCTGCTGTGATTTCTGTCTTGTGGCAGAGCCTGCGGGCTGTATTGTGGTCATAGAATCATAGAATCCACCCTCAAAGGAAGAGACCTCAAAGATAATTGAGTCTAAGTGTCCTGTGCAAGTATTCCCTGAGGTGGTTCCTGAGAGCTCTGATTCATATCTGGAGCAAGGGACCGACCCTCTGGCATTCTCATTTGATTATAAATTGATAATTTGACCTCAAGGAAGTTCCTATGAAGTCAAAACTGAGAAGGTGGTATGCAACAGTTGCTTCTTCATTAAGAAATGGCCGATATGGATGTGTACATTTGAGTGTCTGTGTAAAAGCAAACTGACAATATTTAGTTAGGAGGGACATCCACACCATCAGTAATGACTGATATGTGGTGCCCTGTGCTTTGGGAAATAGTCTGCATGTCAGTGCTCTACTTAATATGGGACAATTCGTGAAGCGGTCACTTCTGTCATGCAGGACTTGTTCTGGGAAACTACATGAGCAAGAAAAACAGACTATTCTTCAGGGGACATCAGATGGATTTTCAGCTTCTGTGGGTTACTTTGCATCAATGGCTTTACACACTGATAGGAGCTGATAGGATGGGAAGACATCCAGATCCACATCTGGCCCCTCTTTCCTGTGTCTCAAAACTGCACAAGAGGCAAACAGGGCTGAGAGATCACGAGGGTGGTTGGGTCTGTCCGATGCTGGAGGAAACCTCCACCCTCACTAAATGCCTCTGGGGCTCCTTGAAGCTCCAGGAAAGGCTGGACAGTGTCTGAGGAGATTTGTGTGCAAGGAATCTGTGGCATGTCCTCCCAGCTGCGATAGTAGGAGCTTATCAGGGGGTTCCTTGGATGCCTCCATGTTTGTACCAGCTATCTGGGCTGGGGTGGGTTGGTGCTGGGAAAGCTGACCCAGCTGCCTACGTGCTGGCCTTTGCCTCCCCTGAGAAGAGACAAATCCCATGTGTCAGGCATTGCTCACCGCCAGCGTGAGTCGTGCAAGCTTCTGGATGGTCTTAGGACACCCCATGGCAGGTGTTATAGGAGAGAACACAGTTGTGTGGCTGATACGTGGGGGTGGGTAATTTATTGGTTATATGCATGGACAATGATTAGTGTCAACAGTTGGTTCTTCACCCTGCAAGACATTTGCATCACAGCAAGGACAGACTTTTTACAAAGCGCCAGCGTGAGTCGTGCAAGCTTCTGGATGGTCTTAGGACACCCCATGGCAGGTGTTATAGGAGAGAACACAGTTGTGTGGCTGATACGTGGGGGTGGGTAATTTATTGGTTATATGCATGGACAATGATTAGTGTCAACAGTTGGTTCTTCACCCTGCAAGACATTTGCATCACAGCAAGGACAGACTTTTTACAAAGACAAGTGATAAGGGGGAATTGATAGGACAAGGGGGAATGGCTTTAAACTGAAGGAGTGCAGGTTTAGATTAGATATTAGGAAGAAATTCTGTGAGGCTAGTGAGGCACTGGCACAGGCTGCCCAAAATAGCTGAGGATGCCCCATCTCCAGAAGTGTTCAAGGCCAGGCTGGATGGGGCTTTGAGCAACTTAGTCTAGTGGAAAGTGTCCCTGCCCATGATGATGATCTTTAAGGTCCCTTCAACCCCAAAAATTCCATGATTCTGTGACTCTATGGTGTGTCTATGTGTTTAGCATCATCTCTTGAAGGGTTTACAGGTGTAGCTTATATAAGTGGAATGTATGAATGCAGCACACCCCTAAACACCTGGTGGCTATGAAGGACTATGTGAAGGACTATCTGCTCAGCCTTGCTCTACTTGCTCAGCAGCAGAGGGAGCAGGCATGGCTGTGTGCCTGTCATCAGGTCCTGCTCTGGTTTTGCTCTTTGTGACTGTTAACACAATCTTGTGCCTTTTTGGTGCTTCTCAGGTGGATGCTGGGTTGAGGGTTCCTGCAGACCATCCTGGACTGGAGCACCTGGGGGAGGGATGAGCCAGAGGAGGCTGAACAAGATGAAGTACAAGAGGTTTTGTCAGTGGCACCGTTTGTAAGAGCAAACTTGTTGCATCCTGAGGGGGAGACACGGCCATGCTGTGCTGTCTCTGGGGTACAGTCAGAGACAGGGAAACACTCAGATCAATGTGCTCGCTCCACCAGGCTCTGCAATTTCAAGGCCTCATTCAGCTGACCCAGTGCCTCCTCTCCCACCCTACAGCCTTTCCTCTTTAATGTCTTGTTCCAGAGTGTGGATGTTTGTGCTCCGCTAGGGGAAAGCCTGTCTCCTCTTATCTCCAAGGTGCTGATGCCCTGTGAACCCTGTGGTTTCCCCAGCTTTCACTTTATCTGTGGATTGTAAGCAGGCCTGAACAGGCAGCTCAAATCTCTGTGAGTGCATTTGCACCCACAGAGCCTGCTGCTGTCTATCTGGGTCTGGGGAGCCCCAGAGTGGGACCGCAGGACAGGAGGGGGTACTTCCACACACAGGGGTATAGTGGGAGCAGGTCACAAGAACAAGATGCTTATAAAAATGAGGGATTATGGAGGATGAGAAGCTGGCAGGATCTTGATGGAAATTCGATGGGTACCTTGTGGGACATTTACTGCATGCACTTCTGGTGTCCCCAATATTCGAAGGACACGGAACTGTTGCAGCAAGTCCAGAGGAGGACCATGAAGTTGATGAGGACTGGAGCATCTGCCCTATGAAGACAGGCTGAGAAGGTTGGGGCTGTTTGGCCTGGAAGAGCAGGTTGTGTGGAGACCTCATAGCAACTTGCCAGTATCTGAATGGGGTCTACAGGAATGCTGGAAAAGGACTCTGTCAGGAACTGTAGTAATAGGACCAGGAGTAATGGGTATAAACTGAAAGAGCGGAAATTTAGGCTAGATATTAGAGGAAAATTCTTTACTGTGAGGCTGGTGAGATAGTAGAACAGGTTGCCAAGGGAGGTGGTGGATGCCCCAACCTTAGACTTGCCAGTATCTGAATGGGGTCTACAGGAATGCTGGAAAAGGACTCTGTCAGGAACTGTAGTAATAGGACCAGGAGTAATGGGTATAAACTGAAAGAGCGGAAATTTAGGCTAGATATTAGAGGAAAATTCTTTACTGTGAGGCTGGTGAGATAGTAGAACAGGTTGCCAAGGGAGGTGGTGGATGCCCCAACCTTAGAAGGGTTCAAAGGTGGATAAGGGAAGAGCAGGTTGTGTGGAGACCTCATAGCAACTTGCCAGTATCTGAATGGGGTCTACAGGAATGCTGGAAAAGGACTCTGTCAGGAACTGTAGTAATAGGACCAGGAGTAATGGGTATAAACTGAAAGAGCGGAAATTTAGGCTAGATATTAGAGGAAAATTCTTTACTGTGAGGCTGGTGAGATAGTAGAACAGGTTGCCAAGGGAGGTGGTGGATGCCCCAACCTTAGAAGTGTTCAAAGGCAGGTTGGATAAGGCCTTGAGCAACCTGGTTTAGTGGGAGGTGTCCCTGCCTATGGCAGAATGGGGTGGGACTAGATGATCTTCAAGGTCCATTCCAACCCCTTAACATTCTATCGTTCTATGATTCTATGACCTGAGCTACCTTTGTGCCTCCATTCCAGTCTCTGTTTAATATCTGTTAAATGTGGGGGAGACTTGCCATATCTTTGCACAGATCAAAGCTAGTGGGGTGCCTCAAAACCCATCATGCTTTCCTGTGTATAAGAATGACCTGATTCTGTCTGATAAGCCAGACTGTGCAAGAGGAGAGTGTGGCCCAACATAGGGCATGTGGGTGTGGGTAGGTCCTGGCACCTGGGAGGGTTCTGCTATGCTACCCAGCAATGGGGCCAGCACCGCCCCTGACAACCCCTTCATGTACAATCCCGCTCTTTCTCTAAAGACAAATAAAGCCATGTAATTCTGCTTATGCTGACAGCATCACCTCATGGATTACCTCCAGCTGAGTAAGCAGTAGCAGCCTAGGGCAATATAGCACTGTGCTCCCAGGGAGTGAAGTGGAGAGCTGTGGACCAAAGCAGAATCCAAATGTTGAGCCATCACATCCTTGTTTGCCCCTCCACCTCCCACATCTGCCCAGTTGCTAAGAGCTAGCCTGGTATCATAGGAAAGGAGCATGTGCAGGTGATGAACCTTAGGCCAGCTTCAGGGCAAGGGATAATGACGTGTGGGTGAAAGGTGTGTGGTGTTGTGAAAGGCCGTGGAGGCTTGTATCCTGGGAACGGAGAGCAGGGTAAAAGTATAGCAAGCAAAGCCATCTGCTGAGAGACAAGTACCTGGGGTGGGTGTCTATGACTTACTTGGTACCTGCCATCCATAAAGAGGAGAAGGAGACAGATAGACATGAGTGTTTAGTGTGAGACCATAGGGAGCTGGTGCTCTGCGATATGTCAAATGGGGTCTCTCCTGGACAGCTAAGGTCACACCAGTGCTGTAATGATCTCTCTGACTGGGTCTTGCCTCCTAAAGGGCATCTCAGTGCCATATTCCTTTGGTCTGATTGAGGATCAAGTTTTTCTTGTCCACAGTGAGGAGCTCCTCTGCTGTGCTGTCTGCTGATGTTCCTCTCAGCCTCTGGGGATAAAATGCTCCACCAAGCAGGGCTGGAGCAAATGGAGTGACAATGTTCCACCTGGAGTGGCAATGTGTGATTAGCACAATTAAGAGATAAATGAGCTCCTGGGCACAGAGGAAGCATGTGTACTCAAACTGAGTCAGAGAAGTTACTCCTTGCATAATGCCCCAGAGTCCCTAGGTGCTCATCATTCCCAGGGCTGCTCTAGCAGAACCCAGGTGGGTTACTCCCTCAGTTCCTCAGTACCACAGGTATCAACACCAGCAGAGTTAGTGGGTCTTGACTGTGCCAAAACTTTCCTTTCCAAACCAAGACCTTTATTAGTAGTGCTAAAAGCATGACTGCTTTTGGGAAGAGAATGGGTTTGGTTTAGCAGGTGTCTGCTTAATGTGCAGTGGAAAATTTCGTAAAATCATTGTAGGGTCAATGTTGAGTGAAGTTTCAACCTGTAAGGAAATCAAGGTGAACATCAGGAGCTGGTACAGAGCTAAGCATGAGCAGCTAACACTCTTCTAACAAACCTTACAGGAACACATTAATGGGTAGCACCTGTAAGAAATAAGTTAACTCATGACTGTGATGGGCTAATGCTGCGGCATGGATAAATGTATTGAGAATCTGGCTGAAAATTAGAGGAAAGTGTCTAATCTCCAGAGCAGCAAGCTCTGGTAACAAGTCCAACACAAGGAGCTGGGCAAAAAAGCACCTACCCTTAAAATGGAGACTGGTCAGGTCATCAAAGGGTAGATGTGGTGTGGCTGTGTATGTCAGTAGGGGCTGTATTTAGTGACCCCAGAGATCCTTGTCAGCCCTGCAGGTAAGTGAAACCATGCAAGTATGAGCAGGTCACATTGGGCAACCAGCAGACATTCACAGTCCAGCCCCTGGCTGACTCATACGGCTGTTTGCACTTGCTCAAGATCACCGCATCTGGATGCAGCGAGAAGAAGCAGTCCATCTCACCAGGCAGTAGACACCTTCATGTGGGTGTGCACATTGGAGCTGAACACTCCATGTCCCTGAGCAGACACTGGAGGGAAAGTGCCAGTATCTAGTGTGACTTGTAGGTCTGGTCTCAGATGCTTATTTAAGGTGGGGATTAAATGCTCTTTGGAGCTACCTGTTTGCCTCTGCTGATTATAAAGTGGAAGGTGTCAGGTGCAGGCTCACAAACTTTGGTTTTGTGTGCTGTCAGAACAGAGGTGCTCTGACCTACATGACCTATGGAAAGGTGTTGGTTTTGTTATTGTTACACTCCTTGAACACTAGCAGGTCACTTTAATGTCTAAAAATGCCCAGAGAAACCCTAAAACAAAAGAGTCCTCATATTTTCAGTGGCCAACAGAGGACAGAGGAACCGTTCAGAGCAGTTTTAAGGAAGAAATTAATGCCTCAGTGCCATCTTGTGGAATGACCTGTACAAAAGAACAAGCAGTGGCAAGGGACGTATCTAGTGATTCATGATGCCATCCTAGAAGCATGCCGGAGTTTTGGGGAATTTGGTGGTAATATCAGGAATTATGCTGCAAATATTATCACCAAACCAAAGATTTCTGTTGAGAACTGAGATTGCCTTTTTCCCTGAGAAGACTGGTGTTCCCAGAACTTACCTGTCCATTTTTCAGCCCAAATCAGAACATGGAAATGCCTATAGTTAATGCCCAAATTCAGGAGACAAAGCCTATCAGAGACACAGCAGCTTCACTGTTCGTCCACATGGAAGGAATCTACTTGAAAGGCTCCCTGAGACATAGGAGTGGCAAAGAGGTCCAACTGTGGGTGACACTGACTGACTCCATCTGAGAAAGGCTGTGTGATCCCCAATATATGCAGATACAAGAATCTCAGCTGACATGTAAAGCCAGCTGGAAATTACCATGTGCAAAAGAAACTTGAGGCTCTTGTCACCATTCTGACCTGGTGTTCCAGAGCCCATGTTTGTCCTCCACAAAAACATTCACATGGCAGATAATGAAGTGACCCAGAAAGATTTATCTGGCACTTCTCTGTGCCACAGCATAGCTCACAGACTCATAGGACAAAAACCTTCCCACATGAAAATATGGTCCGGGAACACCATTGAAAGCAACATGATTATCATCTGTCATAATGAAATGATCCTTAGTGTCAAGAGACAGACTAGTAATTTACTCCTTATTTAGCCAAGTGTTCACCAAGGTCAATAGCTAATCTGTTGCCGGAGGAGGGATTACACCAGTCCATAAAACTCTCCCTGCCAGAAGACAGACAATCATCTATGGAGCAGAGAGGAGAAAGAGCTTGCCAGATTCTTCCATACAACTGCTGAGTGCCCTATGGGTGAAAAAAAACCTCAGGAACTTTTGCCACACAACAGAGCAGAGGAAGGCAACACCAGGGGCAGCATGACCAGAGCACCATATCCCTGTCAGGGCAGCTGCTGGTAACCTCAACAGAGCTGTCCCCTCCAGAGCCACGCTGAGAAGCTGCAGCAGGTTGAGAGGAAGGTGAAGAAAAACTGCAAAGAACCAGAAAAGGCTCGCAGGAAAAGGTCTTGATTGTTCAGTGAAGTTTTCCCATGACTAAGCAAAGGTATTAAAACCTTTTCACCGTGGAGAGGTAAGAGCACCTGGTGAACAGGGATATAAGCAGAGGGAATCAGGAGAGGGAGGAGGAATCAGGAGTGGTTCAAGATGAATCAGTAATGGTTCTTCTCAGACAGCCAGATGAGATTTAAGGTCTCTGGAGACTGTTGCTGAGATTGGTTTCTCCTTGTCCCACATGAGAGGACAGACAGGGTGGCCGGTGGCAAGGCTCTCCACTAGTGTGATGGCAGCTGCAGACATAGGTGCATTCAATGAGAGCAAATCTTCAAACTGAAGCAACGCTTAAGGCATTGTGTTCTTCCCAGATGCAGACAGCAGTGCACACGAGCTCCAGACAGAGCATCCTCACTGCAGAATGGGCATCCAAATAGTACTGCAAACCACAGGCAAATGGTCCTAATCCCACCTGCCACCAGCCAGTAGGTTACAATGCAGAGCAGAGCCAAAATTCCTGTTCAGTTCTTGTGGAAAAGGTTACAGAGCAAGACAGGTGTTAGGAGCACACCAAGGCTATTTACAGCTCCACTGTTCTGGGGATAGGCTGCTTCTGGGCAGAGGCACAGTGTCTGCAATGCCCCAGCAACAGAAATATTGCATTCTTACCATATAGCTTTTAAAGGATGGCATGTGTGCCTGGGACGACTTTGAAGCTAGCTGCTGCTTTATTGGCTTGTTCATCGTTAACCAACTGAATGAAGGTGTCTGGGGGTGAACAGACAGTGCCAAGTTTCAAAGGGTAACTTGGCTCAGAGCAATGAAGTGTACTGTCACAACAGGCTGCTCTCTCGAGTTAAGGAAGAACATGCTGGAGAAGATTCAGAAGGCACTCACAATTCGTAACAGCACTGTCAGGGAGATGCTGGCAGAAGCACTGGGGATGTTCATCCTTATGGTAAGGAGGAGATGGGGCCAGACATGCGTCTGTGTGTGTGTGTGTGTTTGCGTGTGTGTGCGTGCAGTCATTTGCAGCAGCAGTTTGTAAGGTCCGTGGTTTCCTACCACATCCCCAGGGTCGCTCAGCAGCTGGTTGCTACTGCTCACCCATCTACTTTGACAGAGTGGCAGTTTCCCATGAGGTAGGCCATCTGTCAAAAACCTTCTGGTGCAAAAAATTGAAGTGAGGAGCGGAAGGTGAGTGCTGGGAGAGAGGGAAGCAGGTGGGATAGGATGACAGTACCATGGAATTGTTTTGATTGGGAAAAACCTTGTTTAGGTTGGGAAAGAGACCAACCATTAACCCAGCACCCATAGTAAGTCAAAGTATGGACAGCTGTGATTCTTCAGCAGTAGCTGAGCAAACCATTTTCCTTTTTCCATTCCCTTTGATATTTGGTGGTTGAAGTTCCCAGGTGATAACAAGTTCAGGGATGTCCTGTCAGGGGTGCCTCTGGGAAACAACATGAGGTGGAGGCTTTTGTCTGAAATCTGACAGTCCAAGGCAGATTTTGCAGCCTACAGCTCACATTGGCTCTTTCCTCACTAATCCATGTGAGAGAATAGAGTGAAAGAAGGGCATTGCACATGGACCTCCATCAAGCAGCATTCAGCATCAAAACACAGCATCCAGCACCCAACTCTGCAGCAGCATCTTGGTACTCAGTGCAACCAGGAATGTGCTGCATGCCTCTCCAGGATGCCTGGATGGCTGTTATTTGGACAACAGCAGTCCCCCCTGGGGGTCTCACTTTGATGGATACACAATGTTGATAAAAGAGGAACCAGGCAGCAGGACTAAACAGCAATAACGACTAGGAAAGAAAAGGGAAAAAAAGTGGTATTTTGGAACTCTGACAATACAGGAAGACAACAGAGGTTTGGATCTGTGTTGAAAAACAGATTCTGTGACTTGTCCTGTGTTTTCTTCAGGATAGTGCTGTTCATGCACAGTCATGTCTCCTGCCCTGCACCCCTCTCTCTGCACCTGTGTGCTCTCCTGCAAAACCTGTGCCTTGTGCATTTGTCTTCTCTTGGATCTCGCTTTTGGGGGATTTTGCTGAGGCAGACGGAGAAGGGCTCTCACTGTGGTGGCTCTAGCTCTGTACAGAGCACTGAGTGTGGTCTGTGTATGTGAGAGAGGTAAGAACAGTGCCTCTGGGGAACAGGGGATTTGGGTGATATCTGAAAGTGATGAGGGGAAGAAGACACAAGAAGAAAAATTTCAACCCAGCCAGAGTAGTCAGTAAAGACTACAGTCAAAACAGTACAGGCCAGAGAAGTTTAGATGCTGGGTAACATATTGACTTTCTTGTCTTTGAAAGACATGTCACCCTAGATAAATATAAGTGCAGTTCAAGGAACAGGATGCACTTTCTATAGCCTAAGTGGTTTGCGAGGCAGAAACATCAAGATGCCTTGCTCTTCTCCAGATTTTAGTGCTAGAGGGTGCAATGAACTGTTTTTTCCCCCATCTTACCACATTAAAAAAGTAAGATAGAATGTACTTTCAGGACAGAGCAATTTCTTGAATATGTTTTTTCTTGATAGAGAGAGTTCACTTTTAATTTTTTCCCTGTCTCTCTTTTAGTCACTAAAATAATATTGACACTTTGGTTGTTTTCAAACTGAAGGTATATGTGTTGAATAGAAAAGTCAAACCAGAATTTCCTTTCTTGTGTTTCAGTGGAATGCTACCAAAATTAGGTTTGGCAAATAGCTGTATGCTGCCCAAACTAAATTTTTAGTCAGTACTTTGCACACCATGAAAAGAAAGACAGTAAGAATTTGCTCAGTCTCCTTTTTGGGGATTGTATCCCCACACCCAACCATAATGAGAGTCCGTAGTTTGGTCTGATGGGTACCAACAAGGTATATCCCAGGTATTGCTTCAGGTTTTTCAGGGGATGGGTGTTCTTTGTCTTCTGATTATGGGCACCTCAGAGACTTCCCATCTTTGGGAGTTTATTACTACTGCAAAAAAAAGCAGCAAAGACTCTCACTCCACCACAGCAATAACAATATTTTTAATGCTCCTTTCTCTCTTTCTTTTTACATAGGTTTTTGGCTTGTCTTCTGTGGCACAAGTGGTACTAGGAAGGGGAAAATTTGGAGAGCATCTGAGCATCAATTTGGGATTTGGCATTGGTGTGACCTTGGGCATCCATGCTGCTGGAGGAATATCTGGTGAGCAGGACACTCAAACACAGGACATATCCACATCCCATTAAGGGCCGCATGCATTGGAGATGGCAGCAGTGGTCTGTAGAGGGGTGGGTGATGGCATGTCAAGGCAGAGCAGTGCCCTTGCCCAAAAGAAAAGGCAGTCCTAGGGTCCCCAAACAAGAAGAGTAGAGCAGGTCTGGTGACCATAACCAAGGTCAGCTTTTTGACCTAGAGAACACAGCCAGGTTGGGCATGGGGTTGCAGGTCAGAGGTCAAGCCAAGGAGTTGCGATGATATGGCACGGTCAGGAGAAGCAGGAGACAAGGCAGGCACAGCATACCTACAGTATGCTGATCCCAAACTTGTGTTCTGAGCTGTGATAGGGTAAGCAGGACAGAGAGAATGGAAGGAAGTTCAGTCATCCCTCCTGGTGTGGTCAGCACAGCCAGGTTTCAGTTCCCCCAGTAGGTGCTTGGAATATGCCACCATAGCCCAAGGAGACAAGGAGCTCTGAAAACATGCTGCCAATAAGATCCATAGGGAAGTAAATAATTTATTGCAAAGAAGAGATTATCACTGATGTTGCACAAGGAATGGTATGCAAATTTTATCATCCACACCCAGGTACACATGTCCCACATGAGCTCTGGAGGTGGTAGTTCAGGGCTGAGGGGTGGCATCCCTCACATGACAGTGTATTACCTTTGCCTTGTGCAATTTCTGCTTTCATTTGCACCAAGAGAAGAGATAAAGGACCCTAATGGGCAGAAAAATTAAGCAACTCCTTGTTCTAGAACTGTTGAAGCAGAGAGAGGTCCAAGCCTGGGGCCTGCTTGGAGAGAAAAAATTTCTATGCAAGCAGTCGTCTCTTGGTTTTGTTGTCCTTTTGGAGCTAGTGGAAACATCCTAGGAAAAACAGGATGAGGAAAGTAGGCTCCTGTAGTCACAAGTGATTTTTGAGAAGAAGATGATCTGCTGAGGACAGAGGGAGGTGGAGAAGAGAATCTCAGCTCAGCTAGCAACAGCCTGGTTTTGGAACAAACTTCAGGGCTTCCTGACATAGTAATTTGGCTTCATCTGTGTCACAAGATGCTTCATGTGATCTGTGAAATAGCTGGTAATACCCACAAGAAGCAAAGGATCAAAAAACAAGGGATCTGTCCCTATTCCAGCTGTGGTTGGTTGAGTGTAGCAGGCAGTACATGCATTTTCACTTCACTTTGTGCTGCACTTTGATGAGACTATGGGTATCTGCATCTTGCCCCTTTTCAACTCTGGAGTAGGAGATGGCCATGAAGGCTGGAACATTTATTTACATGTATTTACAAAGTTTACACCTACTGGGCAGGAAAAACAAACTTTACACTTGTGGGAAGATGAGGCCTGGAGAACACATGTGGTTTCCACCAAGGGCACCAAACGTGTATCCATTTAGTCTTTCTCCAAAAGTACCATTGTGATACTAACCTTCTTCATAGAAAGTGTCCTGCCAAAACATGGAAAATGGTCTTG
>NW_008650054.1:24495-30146 GCF_000695815.1 Acanthisitta chloris | reverse complement strand
AATGCAGTCCAAGATTACTAATTCTGCAGGGGAAGGACAGGGTCTGCTTCAGACTAGTGGGCGGGAGTAACCATGGCCTGTGCAGGATTGCCCATCCTGGCAACCCCTTCTCAATTCAGTGACATCTAAGAGCTAACCTGAGGCCCTGATGACAGTCCTGTGTAGGATTGGCTGTGCAGACATAAAGATATGGGTTATCAGTGTCTGATTCAGCAGTTTCCTCAGCATCTCATGCCTTGGCTGCCAGATGGGCTAAGGGCCCACAGCTCCCATCAGCTGGGCCACAAAACTCTGCTAGGATGAGGTCTTTCTTTTCTATCTGAGGTTTTCAGAAGGCCTTGTGATTGGGACAAGATTTGCCTTGTCTATCTGCAGCCATTTAAAAAGTTACTAAATCTGGGCTCCCTTTAAGCTCAATACAGAGAAGCTCATAGAGAGGGAAAGTCATGTCATGCTAAGGGAGACATCTTTGACAGGTAAGGTGACCTATTCTCTGGAGGCAGCCTGTGGTCTGCAGAATTTTTAGAAGATTGAAGCTAGGATCTCTTTGACCTGAACAATTCAGCTGTCCAGGGAGAATGAGCCAGTTTTGTGAATGTGCAGGAGTAAGACCCTGCCCTCAGAGAGTCTTGGTGCTCTGGAGCAAGGTCTGGGTGATTACTGTGGGGTATGGGGTATAGGTAGTCTAGTCCAAGTGCCCAGCAATGAGCAGGGACATATTCAACTAGAGCAGGTTGCTCAGAGCCCGGTCCAACCTGGCTTTGAATGTTTCCATGTGTGGGGCATCTACTGCATTACATGCTCCAAAACAGCTGCATCAGGGCTGAGGCCATTCTCTTTTTCTGTGATTTTCCAGGAGCTCATCTGAATGCTGCCATCACTTTTACACACTGCATTTTAGGAAACCTCCCTTGGAGCAAGTTTGGAGCTTATGTGTTCGGCCAGTTCCTGGGATCCTTTTTGGCAGCAGCCACTGTTTTTGGCATCTACTATGGTACAGTTGTGTCTTTTGTCACAGGGATGCTGTAGGCACCATTTCAGTCAACTCAGTTTGTCAAATATGTATGCTTTTACAGCACCCAACATGATTTCTGGGTGAGGAGGGCAAGCTCCTGGCCTGTGGGACAGACTTCATAGCTCAAGGTCAAAGCAGGTCCCAGATATATCTGGGAAGGAGATGCAGTTGTGGAGAACACAACTACTTTTGCTCAGGGCATTTCCACTGCCAAACCCTGTCCTCTGCTGAAGGGCAGTAGCTGTGTTTTGTCAGCATTTTGTTTCCAGGTCTGCAGGGGATCGAGTGACATGAAGTACTGTATATTAGGCACAGCTGGACCTCCGCCGGACTCTGTTAGTCTGTGGAAAACAGGACAGCAGTCATAGGGGGTTTTGAGTTATGAGAGGAGGACCCACCACCTTGTGTATCCAGTATGTCTCAATCTTTAAGGGGCAGAGGACTGGAGGCCTCTAGTGCATCCAGACTGCTCCAGGCTCCTGGAGCAGGGATAGGGAGCTGGTAGGCATAAGGATGCTACTGCAGACCAAAGCCTGTGGGTAACAGATATAAGTGTGATCACACCCTGCAAGGAGTGTGCCACCTCCATCCAATCTTCCATTGCCTCTCTTCCCCTCGGTGTCCGGGCTGGTTGCAATGAGTGGACTTGTGTATGGGTCCTGCAGGATGAACTCAGTGCTAACTTCTGTAATTCCCACTTTTCCTAGATGCTTTGTACGACTACTCCAAGGGGAACTTTACAGTGACAGGACCAACTGCCACGGCATCGATCTTCTCCACTTATCCTGCTTCCAATGTATCCTTGACAGGGGGCTTCTTCACAGAGGTCAGTGGGGATGGCTGTGGGGTACTAGGAGAAGGTGGGTGGTAACAGATGCTACTACAGGTCTGCTACAGGTTACTTACAGCCCTACATGCACAGACACAGTAACAACCTCTTCTCTGAAGGGACCAGCATACAGGGAAAGGCCTGACAGGCAAGATCCAAGGCACCTTGGCAGCTGACCGATTCTGAAGGGTTATGCCTGCAGACTGCTCCAAATGTCTTGGAGCACCTGTTGCTTGGTTCAAGGGTCTTCCAGACACTTCCCCTGAGTGCAGCACAGGCAATGGGAAGTGAAAAGCTGAGCTAGATCAGCAGCCATCTTCTTTGGGTTCTGGGCAGTTCCCTGTACTGTTATTTCCCTTTTTGGATTCTACACCCACTCCATGCTCCTAGGCAGCTGTGCTTGCTGCCTCTCCCCAGACTAGGGAGCCTAGGACTGCCTTCACAATGAGCACAGGCCAGACTGAACAGTCCAATTAAGACTGCATACAGTTGATTCCCACCATACAGCACAATGTCCAGATGCCCAGAAATAGAGAGATCCTTCAGGGGATGTGGAGCACTGCGACACCAGAGAAGGAAGATTCACTTTCAATGCAAATTTTAGGAAGCCTGTGATTTTTACTCTGAGCTGACAAAACACTTGCCTGGGCGTCATGAGGAAGGTGAAAGCTGAAGAGCCTACAGGGGGCGCTGGATCACTCAGTCTCCTATGGAGCAGGCAGTGTCCTTGCTGCACAGGAAAGCAAATGACTGTAACAGTGTGTTGCCAAGAGCTGCAGAGTTTCTGCTTTTACCGGTATGTCTGCAAGCAATCCAAAGCTCTCTGGCTGCATTTTCTGAAGCAAAAAGAGACAGGAGTCACCACTTCTATTCAAACCATGGCTCTTGATGTCCTGAGTGCTGCAGATCTACAAATGCCAGCAATGTACTACGACTGATGGGTGATTCAGTTTCCCAGATGAGAGTCTGGTATTTGCTTTTAGTCTCAAAATGCAACAGGCTGTATAAAACATCACTCCCTCTAGGCAAGATCAGACAGGTCTCAGCAGTTTGTTATGGCTCTGCCTCTGTTAGACGAAATGTGCTTAACCCATTTCCTTAACTTGAAAGGTGAAGGCAGAGAACATTCCTCAGAAGGTTATATTAGTCCTAGAGCACTTTTGGTGATGAAGTGAACACATATTTGCTGAGAAAAGAGCCAAGAATTTTCTTCAGTACACCTGTGAGGAGGGAGTAACACTTGAGTCCTCCCTGCCTTGCTCAGACCATGAATCCCATCTGCTCTTTCATTCTGGGAAGTCATTTCCCCTTTGCTGAGTAGATTCTTCCACCTTCCCCACTCTCTCTCCTGACCTGTTCTCCCTTTTCTGTTTCTGCAGTTTGTGGCAACAATGATGCTGATCCTGGGCATTCTGGTCATCCATGATGAGAAAAACAATGGAGCCCTACAAGGCACACAGGCACTGCTCACGGGGATGTTGGTCCTGGGCATTGGCCTGGGAATGGGGATGAACACAGGCTATGCCATAAACCCCTCCCGAGACCTGCCCCCCAGGATCTTCACAGCAATTGCTGGCTGGGGAATGGATGTCTTCACGTGAGTGACCTGTTTTGCTTTTACACTGCTCAGGTTGCAAGGAGAGGAGATAAGCCCAAGATAAAACAGTCATTAAGCCTTTTTCTCTGAACCAAGAGATGGTATCACCATTCTTGGAGACCAGAGGTTGTGTCTAGAGGAGCCCTGTGCATTATCTACACAAAACTTGGGGTACACTAATTTTCCTGCATTCAGGATTCACCTTGATACTCAGATACCTCGGTTTGGGCACCAAATTGGCTAACTCTTCACTGCAGATCTAGCTGGTTATTGCAGTGACTGAAGAGCCAGAATGCATTCAGCTCACCTGAAAGCAGGTACTTAAAGCTGGATAACTGTCCTGAATTTAGGTGTCTGAATCTGGCAATGAAACCCTGCCTTCCTCTATCTAGTAAGATGGTGCCATACTATGGCTTTTCCTATGGGGAGGTCATTAGCAAAGTCTCTTGTCCCAGATGCCCATTTTCCTTAAATTTCCAGAAAATACATTTGAGAGCTTGGTAGAGGTGCAGTTGCTACTGGAAATGGGGAGGGAAAGCATGTGAGTCTGTCTGATAGTCACAGTCATCGAGGTCATGTGGACTATTTCTTTTGGAGAACAAGAAACTTGCAGACAGTGTGGAGCCACATTTCCATGCTGATGGGGAAATGACCTGCCCTCCAGCAATTATGTAGTGGATAGCAAATTTGTCTAAGCCAGTTGTAGGGCCCAATATATGAAGAGGGACAGACACTTCTGCTCATACTGCTCACTCCTGCCCCAGCAGACTCAGCTCACTGCACCCAGAATGATGTTGTGGCAGGGTAGTGGTTCCAGTTTGGCTCACCAGCTCTCTCTTCTGTGTTTCATTTTTTAGGAGTAGATATTACTGGTGGTGGGTCCCACTCATAGCTCCAACTCTGGGATGTCTTGCTGGTGTTTTAATCTACAAACTCTTTGTTGATTTTCACAACCAACCTGCCCTGAAAAATGAAAATGAGAAAGAACAGACAGTCGTGGAGACTGACACACTGTGATGACCACCTCCTTTGATGACAGGCGTGAAGAGCACACCATTTGTCCGCCATGCAGGTGGACAGATGAGGGACTAGTCTTCAGTAAACCTATTCTGCTTAACCAGACAAAATCGGTCTCTGAGATACTGGGCAAACCTGGGCAGGGCTAGACCTGACTGTGACCTGACAAAATTATTCAGTCTCCCTGTGTAAAAATCTACCAAAAAAAACCCCAAAACCCATCACATTCTGAACAAAAGCAAAGCAGAGCTGCAAGACTCCAGAAACCTATATATTCATATAAATCAAAACACAGGAGTCAACAGTGGCAGGAACAACACGACTAACTTAACACAGAAATTTTGATCTGGAATATCCTTTGGTAAGAGGTAGATACTACACTAATAGACTAGGGTCCTAGGCTTGCTTCCATTTGCATACCTGCCACCCTAACAAACACCTAGTTTGGCACAGCACAGAAAAGAGAAGAGTAAGAATAATCTAAAACATGAACCTCTTGGTTTGTTTTTTTTTTTTCATGCTTGGTTTTTGATCTGAACATTCAGGAAGCACCAAAAAAATTAGTAAACTAAACTACAGGGTCTCCTGAATTTAGTCACAGCTTTGCTGGAACACGCTGGCATCACAAAACCATGTGTTACTGACAGGCTAGACTTGAACTACCACCAACTATCACCGTATGAAAGAAGTCAGACAACTTCTGTGACAACATTCCCACAAACTCAAACAAAAAAACCCAAATACCTTTTTTTTCCACTCTGAATGCATGAGAAACATGAGAAGGGGTTAACATGCTGCTGCAGGAATTCTGCCACCTCCATCTTGAATGAGGAAGTGGGCCTGAAAGAGCCTTACAAGTTTGAGGTGTCATTGGATTAAAAGTAAAACACTGTCAGAAGCTGCCAGTCCCCAGGTGGTGACAACAGTCTTAACTTTCCAGAAAGTGATTAAGCAAGTATGGTATGTATGTCAAGCACATAACCACAGTCCCATGGCTGGGTGCCATGAATACACAACACAGAGATCTGCAAGAATAGGAAGTGACAGAACATCCATGGTCAACAGGACCAGGGAGGTGATTCTTTCCCTGTACTCGGCGCTGGTGAGGCCACACCTTGAGTACTGTGTGCAGTTCTGGGCCCCTCAGTTCAGGAAGGATACTGAAGTGCTGGAGCAGGTCCAGAGAAGAGCAA
>NW_008650054.1:22554-24437 GCF_000695815.1 Acanthisitta chloris | reverse complement strand
AGAAGAGGAGGCTCAGGGGAGACCTTCTCACTCTCTACAACTACCTGAAAGGAGGTTGTAGTCAGGTGGGGGTTGGGCTGTTTTCCTGGGCAACTAGCAATAGGACAAGAGGGCACAGACTTAAGCTGTGCTAGGAGAGGGTTAGGTTGGATATTAGGAAGAGGTTTTTTATGGAGAAAGGAATCAGGCATTGGAATGGGCTGCCTGGGGAGGTGGTGGATTCACCATCCCTGGAGGTTTTCAAGATGAGACTGGATGTGGCACTTAGTGCCATGGTCTAGTAATGACGGTAGGGTTGGACTCAATGATCTTTGAGGTCTCTTCCAACCCGGCTGATTCTATGATTCTACTACTACAAGGAACTTCAGAAAATGGCGTTCACTGGCATTAATGATCACCTCTATCTCACTATTAAAAGGATAACTAACAGATTACTGTGGCATGGGGTGGGGTTGGGTGGTAGGTACTGACATGTGTGCTTCTTCATTAAAGCTGACTTTATATTAGTAGAGTAGCTACAGGAGATCTTCACCTAGCTCAACATACACATTGGCTTGAGAGGGCTGAGAGCATTAGAGGACTTTTTTGTCATCTAGGGGTGGCACAGGGTGGCTGCCAGGCAACGCAGCAGCTGCATTTGAGGGTGGGCCCTGGGCAGTGCTGGAAGCCAGGAAAGCATGGCAGAGCTGGGTCTAATGGCTGCAGCTATTTTGTGACTGCAGGACAGAAGTGGAACAGCTGTCATGCAGCTGAATCTTTTTGTCTATGTGAAGTAAACTGGGAATTTCTGAATAGCTCAAGATGGATTAGCCAAAAGCACTGTAACCCATCCCCTCTCAATGAGAGATTTTCCAATGCATGAAAAAAACCCCCAAACAATCCAGCCTGCACCCTGCTCTTGCCATACATCCTTCTGTATGTGCTCCCCAAAGCATGTTCAAATACCCACTCACTCTGGAGGAAAGTATTTAAATATTTATTAAAATACTATTAAGCAGTTACAGGATGGTTTCATCTTTCTGAAGGCCATACAAATACTCATGAAAGCCTCACAACATCCCTGTGAGGTAGGTTTGTCTTGTGTAATTATGTGACAGTTTCATAAATCAAAGAGGATGCTGTTTAAACAATCAGTGCTTATTTGAAGACAGTGACTTTGATTTCCCTGTTTAGACACAAAACGTGTCGGGTGCTGCCATGCGTTTCCAGCACATCTAAAAAGACAGAATACCACAGAAAAGTAATGAAAACAATCAGATGTAACTAAAACCCAGCAGTGAACGGGTTAAAGTGCAGCTCTAACCTGAAAACTTACAGTACAGAAAACAGCATCAGGGGCTTCTAAGGCTGTAGGATCTCAGTGGCCCCTGGTAAGATCCTGCTCAATTGAAAAGTCAACGGTCAGCTTTGCAAATGAGTGTGTAACAAACCAAGGGATCCTCCTGGCTGGTGGGACTCAACACCACTGACACACCCTGGTCCAGTGGTTCCCACAACAGGGAGGCAATGAGGGATCTTGCAGCTTCTGGCTGCCTGCAGGCTTATTGGAAATCATATCACTATCTGAAAAGATACAGCACAAAGGTCAAAAAGTGGTCTGGGCTGTAGAGCAGTCAGCTAGGCCAATGCAGAGACATGGAAGTCCCAGGCTCCCTTGTACCATGAATCTCAAAGCAGAAGCTGGAAAGCGTACAGGGAACTGCAGAGTTTGATTCCATTTGAAATGAAATATATTTCTTTGTTCAGTGGGTTCCAGCTTGCTCTCACTGCATGCAAGATCAGGACAGGTTTCTTTCAAAGGAGATGGCAGAAATATCTTCATACCCTCTATTTTGGTATGGATCTGTTAAAGTAATGGTGACTTATATTTGCTTTCATTTCCC
>NW_008650054.1:14724-22534 GCF_000695815.1 Acanthisitta chloris | reverse complement strand
CCCTACAGAGCCGTGACATCCAGGGCTTCTTCAGGCCCTCTGAAAAGTACATGCTGCAAGTAGCAGAACGGAATAAACTCAATGTGTCAAGTTTTTTTTCTTAAGAGTCTCCAGGAACTACATCCACATTGTGGCTATATTTCATGCAAATGCTGCAATGTTTTCCATGGGCACATCTATTCATGCACAAGGAACTTGGCCACTGAGACTCTGCAGCAGAGGACATCAAAGCTTATTGCAAACACTACCCAGGGTTAGATCTGGAGTTCTTACTTCCTTGAAGAATTCCCAGCTACTGAGGATGTCTTGGCAGATGTCATGCTTGTGTGGCTCTTTTGGGAGCCTGCTGGCTGTGACGGTGGTTTCTTTTTGAGCACGGGGGTTTTGTTCTTGCTTTTGAATACCTTATTGGGGTCCAGCTTGTTAATAAAGGAATCAGCTTCTTCAGACAGGAGCGCTGTGTTGATTGTTATAGGTTTGTACATGTTAAACCATTGCTGAAATGCAGGATGGTGAGGAAGGAAGAGGTTAAATTCAAACTGCAAGTAGACAATTTCATCTTGCTCCCCCTCTTCCCTGAGACATGATTTTAATCCCACACCACTTAGCAGTTTGCAGTTTACAGGACTTAGAGGAGTACTTGTGATAAGGATACACATGGCATGGCTACCACTAGTCCTGGAACTGCATTCCAAACAGGAAGGAGAAGAACCAGACACAAACCTAACACTACCTTTCCTGCCCTGTAACTCCTTTGAGGAGCAACTCCTGATTTAAACCACAGGAGGAAAAGTGAAGGGAGGGGATGGAACTAAACGACATTTATTTAGACTCAGAGAAGCAGAAAAGATTAAAGAACCTTGGAATTTAATCGTGCTTATAAAACAGAAACAAACTAGTGAAACTTCTCAAAATGTAGTCTTCCTCTCTTTCTTCACACATACAATAACGTGTGAGTTTTTAAACTATTTACACAAAGGATTTTGTGTTTGTTTCTCTTATTCTCTTTCTACTTCTGACTTTCTATCTAGAAGTAACTACAATAATTTGGGTTTTCTGGCTCCCAGAGGCCACCACACTGTTATGCCCTGCAGTTCTCAACTCTTAAGTGTTTTTCCTATCACTTTTCCATTGACAAAGTGTCAGGAAATAAAACCATAGGAGTTATGGTATTGCAAATCACAGTGAAATCATCAGCAAAATATTGGACAAGATAAATAGAAGACCATTACCAAAATATACATTGCAATCTACTCATGTACTGCTTCAGGGAAAACGGCTTTAACAAAGCCCCTTGAAAACCTTTAAAAATGATAATGGTTAACACGGTAGGAGGATTTTAACTAACAGGGGCTGCAAATGATTAGGGAATATACAAATGATTTCACTTGAGATTTGTGAATATACTGAACATAATAAAATATTTACAGCAGGAAAGTTGCAGAAAGGCAGAGCACAGGCATAGACTACAGTACCATGTACACAGTATTGACTGATGAAGTACAGCACAGTGTAACAGAGAAGACACCAGAAATACAAAGAACCAAATTCTATAGTCACTAATTGATGGAAAGTTGGCAGTGATTTTATTGACTACTTCTGATGTATGCAGAGGGCCAAGGAATGCTGTGCTGGTCACACTGCTGTCATGTCTGACTCACTGACACCCAACAGGCCTTGCCAATACACACAGATGTTGTGCTGGCTTATGCCCTGTGTTTCAGCTCCACTCCCTTACCTCTGACAGAATGGAAGCAAGCTTACGGCTGAAGGTCCAGTCAAACACAGAGAAATATCAGAAGTCTCTAAGAGTAGGATTTTGGCATAGCAGAATAGCAATTTTAATACTAGTAAGGGGGCTGGAATGGTCACAAGGCTTTACCTAGAGTCCTTCTGTAACTACTTCTAGGACTGCTGGCATTTAAATTTCCCCTTTTTGGGCATAATTTTTATCAAAGCATCTCTTCATATCTGAGGAGGATGAAAAGAAATTAATATTCTTGGTAAGGCTCAAGCTCATAGTCTTTATCTGGCCTTCTGTCTAATGAGTATCTGGACTCCCCTCTCCACCCAGAGAGCATTAGGCCCTTGTTTGGTGCTATGCCCAGAAAACACACCTACACAAATCTTATATAACTATGGGGACAAACAACTCTACTCACTTGCAGCAGTCACGGAAATGGAGGTTTGTTTCAGAGTCAAGAAGGCAAATAAATAACTGGGGTTCTACCACATGCTATCAGAGGTCTAGGGTAGAGCCCAACTCAGGTGAGAAAAGTAGGGTAAACAGAGTATTAGTGAATTCAAATGACTGTGAAACAAATGACTGTTAACATACTACAGGGAAAAGACTTCTGGTCCCTTCCATGGATCACTAGGAAGGGCCCCTTGAGCCTACAGACTGCTTGCCAAAGAGTTGGGAAGATGTTTTTCCAGTCTATACTTCTATAAAATACTGATGAGCGGGACCCTGCTGTCCTACCTTGGCCTGGGGGCTGACCCCATAGCTGGTGAAGGCATACTGCCACTGTGGGAGACCCAGGTGAGTAATGAGCAGGCGGTAGTAGGCTGTGAAGGTTTTGGTGAGGAAATGCCAATACAGAGCTCTGTCCAGGAACCATATCTCTGTGTCTGGGGAGACAACTAGAATAAAACAAACACAAATTACACTGTTGCTTTGCAGTGATAAGATTAATCCCTGGACACTGTCAGGTGGGAGACACAAAATACTCTTCAGAAAGGCTGTTTTATGTATATCCAGAGTTGCTCCATCCCAGGTGCAGAATCGGGCACTTGCCTTTGTCGAACTTTTTATGGTTGGTGACTTCCTAGCACTGTAATTTGCCTAGGTCTCTCTGCAGGGCCTCTCTGCCTTTGAGGGAGACATCCGCTCCTCCCAATTTAGTACTGTCAGGAAACTTAAGTTGTAAATCTTCAAGTCCTGTGTCCAAGTTGTTTATGAAGATGTTGAAGAGCACTGGGCCTAAGATGGAGCCCTGAAGATCCCCATTAGTGACAGGCCACCAGCCTGATATAACATCTACAGTTATTTACTATAATCCTTTGTGCCTGGCCTGTGAGCCATTTGCTCAGCCATTGCACGATGTGTTTGTCTAGCTGTCTGCTGGACAATGAATGCAATGTTATTCCTTCCCAACCTGGGACTGATACGCTACATGGAACATTCTTGGACATCAGCAACTTTGTAGTATATGTTCAAAGTACAATTATGGCAAACATTTATCTGTCCCACAAAGTAAAAAGCAACTAACCCAATTGTCAGTCATCTGGACTACTGAATAGAGTCCAGAGTCTGGAAGTCATAGCAGTGTGTGCTGCCAACAAAAACACATTTTGCAAAATCTTTCCACAGTGATCAAATATTTCTCTCATAATGACATCCTTTGTAGCATAAAAAGAAGTTATTTTCTTGGAAAACTGAGATGCTGAACATCATCAGTTAAACAAACTGACTCCTGCATTGACATCGACACCTGTAAGCAATGCTCCCATCCCTAGGCCAGGTACACTGCGTGTACTGAAATCACTGACGTTGGAAGGCAAGAGGACAAGTAAGAACTTGTTGCCTTGGGAGCTGTAGTCACACCCAGTGAAAGACACAAGATAACAGCTGAAGATTTTTCTTAAGAACAGGTATATTGCAATTGCACACTCCTATACAGTAAACATACACATACACCTAGTGATCTGTGCACTGTGTCAGATGACAACTACTTTACCAGTGCCTGGGTGTTTCACTACTCACTCACTGATAACAGTTATCTGTATATCTGTCAGAAGAAACAGCTCAGCATCCATGCACAAGGTGGAAGAACCAGTCTAAGTCTATCTCAGTCAGCTAAGGTCTTTTTTTACTATTTACCCTTTGTTTCTAAGCAGAGTTATGCCTTTTCTCAACAATATCTAAGGGCTTTGTTCCAATACATGCAAGTAACCAGAGACAGATTAGTAGAGCTCTGTATTATTTCAACATGATTGCCTATAGGTCATTTGTGAATGCTTCCCTGTTTCTATGTATGCAGAAACCATAAGTTATAACTCAGACTCCAACATTAAAAGGACTCAAAATGTTAGCTCAAGTTAAGTCTCTGTAAGGTTTAACGCCCGACTTCAGTGGAGACAGGACATTCCACAAAATGTTTCATTTGCAGATTGCAAAGAAGATTAGAAATCTAAGATAATTTTTTCATGTGTGGTCTCCAGATACAATCCTCAACAAGAGGATTTCAGTCTTACCTGGTTCAGCATGCTTATAAACAAGACAGACTTTCCCATTCCCATTGCATGGGTCTAATTCAAAGATAAGACTACGGGAATCAAAGTGTGGCTTCTCTGGTTTGTCTCCATTATCTGAAACCAAAACAAAACTTTATGAAAAATGTTTGGAAAACTGACTGTGACTCAGATGCAAACAGTCAATCTACTTGGTACTTACTAATCTACTTGATACTTAGCTGAGAAGAACTAAATCAAACTATTATAATTCTTGGAAATTATTAAGTTCCCTATGTTTAAAATAAAACTAAAAAAAAAAAGGTCAAAATCAGATGGCTGAAAAAAGACAACGAGCTGGCTTCTAGGCAAGATCAGCTTTATAGATGTTACTCCTGAGAGATGTTTGTCTAATCATTTCTTGAAATTCTCCAGTGCTGGAGATGGCACAGTTTCCAGGCATTCAACCCAAATCCATCACTTATCACTTAGAAGTTTTCCTTGTGGATCCTGAATCTTCCTTGCTGCAGTTGAAGCCCATTACTTCTGTTATATCTATGGTTCTTTTTTTTGCCCTTAATTTATTTTTCTTTTAAGGACCACAATATATTATTTTTCTCTGTCAGAAGACTTCAATGAACTTGCAGACATATGTATTCCTCCATACATTCCAGTGTGACATCAGCATCCTTCTCAATAACCATGTCTGACTCATATTTAACTTGTGAGTCACAATCACCACAGAGCATTTCCACAGCACCATTTTGGGACTGTGTAGCTGCAAGTTCTTGCAGAATAAAGTTTTGAATTCTAAAGCTTCTGGGGAAGAAGTGAGACATATGAGCTGTATTCTTCAGAAGAATTTTCCAAGGAAATCAGGGTAAGAACTTGTGGGATGTAACTTTTCCTCAGTGTACCTTATAAATGCATCAGTGGAGGTGTGAGACACTAAATGGAACCAGAATTTGGTGCATTTCATTACAATGGCTAGAAGATCAGGACTGCAGCCAAGCTGGAATGTGCAAAAAGAAATTTTCAGCCACATCTTGAAATGTCTTTTCACTATCAAAACAAAATCTTTTATCTTTTGTTCATGTAACATCATAAGTACATAAAGACTTTGAAAGCTGAATCACTGGTGAAGGGCTCAGGTAAAAGTTTAAATCAGGAAAAGGCAGCACAGGAGGGCTGACAAGCTGCTGAAAGAGGATGCAAATAATAATAATGATCAGAAGCATTAATAATCCCCAAGACATTCACAACATACAGATCTACCCATCAGGGCTGTAGGGGACTAGTAAGATACATAATAGATCTAGCACAGGAGACAAAGAATCATAGAATGGTTTGGGTTGGAAGGGACCATAAAGGTCATCTAGTTGCAATCCCTGCTATGGGCAGGGACACCTTCCACTAGACCAGGTTGCTCGACCAAGAAAACCCCCTGAAGTGACCTTTTCTGTTGCTATGTCATAGAATGGAAGGGACCTTAAAGATCATCTCATTCCAAACCCTCTGCTGAGGGGGTTAGCCTGGAAAAGAGAAAGCTTTGGGGTGACCTAATTGCAGCAGGACCTCCAGGTAGCCTAAAAGGAAGTTGGAGAGGGACTTTATAAATGAGCATACGGTGACAGGACAAGGAGGAATGGTTTCAAACTGAAAGAGAGTAGGTTTAGATTAGATATCAGGAAAAAATTCTTTGCTGTGAGAGTGGTGAGGCACTGGAACAGGCTGCCCAGAGAAGCTGTGAATACCCCATCCCTGGAAGTCTTTAAGGCCAAGTAGGATGGAGCTCTGAACAATCTGGTCTACTGCAAAGTGCCTCTGCCTGCATACCCATGTACTATATCCTAATATTACTCTAATAGAACAAAAGGGATGAGACAGAGCACATTTTTTAGCCTGTTAATAGGGCCTTACCTTCCTCATCTGTGTCATCTTCCAGATCAGTGAGAGTCGGAGCATTAGGCAGAGTGTACATAGAGGAACCCCCAAGCCGACACAACTTTGAGACACTATTTATCACCATGGAACCCAGGGGCATTGGAGTATCTGCAAAAAGACATTAATCACATCTAGTGTCAGGAAAGCATAGGAGGTATTTCTTTTTTCCTCTACACATCAACCCAGCCTTTTCTAAAACATGCAGGAGGTGAAGAGATGAGTATAACCTTCAGGCTTGGACACTTAAACTAAGTCAGGCTCTACAGGAGCAAAAATGAAGCTTTCCCACACAGAATCACACTTAACAGGTGATGAAACACCATCTCATAACTGTAAAGGTAGGAGAATTACACTGCTGGCAACACCTGTGCTGCAGCTGTTAGTCCAGTCCTGAGAAGCTGCCTATTAAAAATCCTGGCTATCTACAGCCACCTCCTCAAAGCTCTTTTCCCAGGTGCTGTCCTTCCTACCAGAAACACTCCACACATCCTCAGCTTACTGGGCAGCTTGTTCTCTTCCACTCCATGTACCTGCTCAGGGTGCATTCTCTTGGTTCCCACTTCCACAGAGGATTTTATCAGTGTGTTAACATGTGGATGTTCCTGAATGAATGCTTGAGGACTTATCACCTGGCTCTCCTTCTGAGGATTCATACTGTTACCACACATCAAGTCAACAAGTACCTTGTTCACCCATGTGCCCGTGTGATGGGCCTCAGAAGGCACTTCTGAATGCTTGCCCTTAAGACAGCTGTGTGAGCTGCCTTGGTCTCTGTACACTTGTAGGCCCTGAAAATAAGGTTCTTCAGAGGTCACAACACAGCAAATACCACTTGAAACATGATAGGAGTTATTGCAGGTGCTAAAGCCCTGATGTCAACTGTCTCAGAAATAAAATTTCACTACCTGAGGAAGACCCTGTATTTGACACCCAGCTCTGGAAGTGAGCCCTGTCCACAGCACAGTTTGACAACCTTGCCTGAAGGCAATGAGAGCCTGGATAATAGCAGCCTCATTCTTGCCAAACAAGGAGGAACAATAAACTTTGGACTTTAACTGGAAAGCAGATTCAAGACCCAGTATGTACATATACTTTTTAATGAGAAGGAAGTATTATCAGATGGTGACTCCTCCTATTGCATTATGATGGGATAATGAGCTACGTCTGCTTCTCTCTCCATGAACTACACAGTGAATTTACGTATGAGATTTAAATTACATCCCTAAATCTGAGTGTCAGCAGATGGCCAGTGTACTACAGGACAGTATTATGTCATGAATAATTGTTTGGGTTCTTGCCAGTGTTCAGTGTACACACCTCTCCTGGGGGAGTCCAGAACACACAAGCAATAGATTTTGCCCTGTTGTATCAAGAAGGGACCTTTGATGTGCAGTCATACTTCTTTCCTCACCAGGACATCTCTAAAAATAGTCTACGATCCCATGCAGAACTGCACCTAAGAATTCAGAGGTCAGATTGCTCTAGTCACTGACCAAGCTGTCTAGCAGAACCAAACTACTTTTGCAAGTTAAGAAATTGTGCTAATTTTTAATTCAGAATGACTTGGCACCTGTGTTTTTGCTGAGACTAATGCTGACAGCTGTGTATTGACTGTGTAGAAAATGAGTTTGAA